>NW_017259582.1:942085-950239 GCF_001594045.1 Atta colombica | reverse complement strand
GAGAGAGAGAGAGAGAGAGAGAGAGAGAGAGAGAGAGAGAGAGAGAGAGAGAGAGAGAGTTCGAACTCTGACCTCGCTCTCTGTGGATTCGTTATATACCTATATACCTATCGCTGAACGAGACCCCGTTTTCCCGAAAACGATTGAACAATTTCATACGTATGTGTCTATGCGTGTGTGCGTATATGTATGAATGGATACGTGTATCGTACCGAGAATTGGTTTTATCGATGCAGCACGGAAGTGGAACGACACTTCCTAGTTCCAACCAACCGTGGGAGATAGAACTCGAGAGATACCGTTTCGCAGCCCGATTACACAAATCTTCAGAGAAAACGAATTGTACGAAAGATGAATCATTCTCGGCGTTCCAATATTAATGATAAATGTTAAATTTATTCGAATAAATAAAATACAGGTGATGTTCTGTTCGTATTTAACTATCTCGCGTATATTGAAAATAACAAATTCAGAATAGAGAGAAATATATAAAGTCGAATGTATGAGAAATTCAACATCACGAGCAGCAATTTATTGACGTGATCAATTAAACGAAATGATGCAAAATTAAAATTTTCTTTAAATGAATTTTATAGGGAAATGTTTTGCAAAAAATAATTGAACAAGGACTGTTTAAAGGAATAGTTTATTTTCACGAAGAGTAATTTTTTAGACATAAAATATATATCACGGAAAAAAAATTAATTAGATGGTATAATAAATTTATAACTTAACTCTATAACTCTATATGCGCATTTCAACATCTATAATTAAGAAGATTTGATGATTTAACAAATTGCTAATGTTATTCAGCTGTCAAGTTTGCTACTTTAACATAAAAAATTGACTGTATATTACGACTGTAGATTTGCTGAATCAGTAAAGTTTTCAGCTGTGTTTTTTCTGTCATGTTATAATTTTTTATCTTGAAACGCGAGAAAATAAGACGGATCATTAGTCAATCTTACTTTATTGGTAAAATATAATGGTTCAAAATAAGTGCTTTATTTGTGTTTGGGATTAAATAAAATGTTAAAAAATTGATAAAAAAAATAACAATGCCTTCTTAAGATAAATAATAATTTCTCGAAAGAATCTAGTTGTTATCAATAATGAAAAAGATGAAAAGGAACTAACCAGCTGTTTCAATGAATAATAATATTCGACATTGACTAATCAGGCATAAAGACGATAAAAGATCGATTTCTGTAGAGAAGATAAATAATAGCAACGGATTTTTCTTTACTTCCTGCGATAAATCTTTAAGTAATTAGTTTCGCCTTTTTGTGATTCCCCGAATATGTGATTTTGATCAGAACTGATTTTGACCAAAACTCGTCGAAAACGTGCTTGAATTTTTAACTGAAGTTGACTTCAATTGTCAACAGAACACAGGCACTCTGAAGCATCCTGAAAGTTCTTTACTTTCTATATTTCTCAACAATAAACTTTCCTTTCGAGTGCTTAAATTGATTCGGAAGAAATATTTTAAATTGATATGAATTATTCTCTTTTTTTTTGTATAAGAAAAGGTGAGATAAGAAATTAAATTACTAAATCTATTTGAAAGAATTTGACGTTTCTTTTTATAAATAAAGTCAGCGACACACAATGCTTGTTTTCCAGCTAGATTTTTAGCTGGATTAGAATCTTCCCACCGTATTGGTTGCGATGCTGACACTGACAGCACCGCAGCCAATACAGTGGAAAGATTCACGGAAAAAAAACTCAGCTGAAAACTGATTCAGCAAATCAGTCATAATATATAGGCAGTCAATTTTCTATATTAAAATTAGCAAAGTTAAGTTGAATAATATTAGCAATGTATTAAACCATCAAATCTTTTTAGCTATCGAAATGTTGAATTCGCATAGTAAATTATAGGTTTGATGTATCACCCAATTAATTTTTTTCCGTGTTCTAATCCAGTTAGCAACCCAGCACGAAAACAAGCATTGTATACCGATGGCTTAACTCACGATAGTCTTATAACTTTTTAACAGTTGAAAAGCATAAAAAAGGAATTTTATACACGTATTTATATTTATCATTCAGCAGATAGAGGCAGTTACTAATAAGATTAATAAATGCACCATTTTACCCCGCGATCCGTCTTACTCCACCTTCTACAGTAATCTAACATACATATAGTACACGGTACATTGTCTCCGTTCTATCGTTAATACTTTCGCATTAATTTTCCATTTTACAAAGTTTAAAATAGAAATTCTATTACACTAAAATTTACTTTAATAAAATAGTATTATCTAAAAAATACTATTATCTATTATTCTAAAGCTTTTCACTGTCACTCATTTATAGTTGTTTTTTATCGTACACTTTACTTACAAGAGAAATTTATTTTTAAGTATTTGTTTAATCGAAGTATTTGTTTAAATAGAAAAAAGTACAATACATACAATACATACGAGAAATATTTTGTGTGTAGCAGCGATAGTAAAGCGTAATGAAAATATACAATCGCCTCATCTACATAAAAGAGAAAGAGAAGAAAAAGAGAAAAAAAGAGCAAACGACTCTTTTGTACCGCTTGCCACTTCGCCGATTTTCGTTCGTAGATATCTGCGGAGACATTTCCTAGACTCAATGAGCCGCGAGGAAACCGCCGACGTGTCGATCATGAGATCGCCGTAAATCTACAGGAAAAAAACGAAAGAAAGAATGGAAGAGCCATGCTCGGAGTTTGCCATGCGCTACTAAAAATACAGCAGTGGAATATCGTTTGACGACGGCCGGATCGACCGGATATTTCGCCTTGTCGTGGAAATCGAATGTCTCTCGATGCACTCAATGTGTCTTGGAAACGGCATATATGAATACCAAGCCGTTGTTTTATTGTCAACGAGACTGATATATAGCGGAGACAATTCCGCCCTAAGGAAACGTTATTTCTGACCGCGATAATCTCGGATATCTTCTTATGTGTAGTGCGTCCTCGTCTCGAAGAAACGTATTCGTTTATTCCTGATCAGAGCAGAGAAGAGTGCGATAAAAGAGCGAATCGACGAGGCGAAGGGGACGATAATGTCATTCATTAAATTTCGAAGGAAAGCTACCACATAAGGGAATAACTTCCCATAATCGAATATACTATCTCTACATGAAAAGGCAGCTATCTTCATACAATTTTCGTTAGAACTCTTCAAGGAGCTGCCAAGACTCGTGTCAAAACGCTGGATTTTTAAAAATTTCAAAAAGAATTTTTGAAATGATGATCTATGTGAACTTGAAAAATTCGAATTTGGAATCTTCAAAACGCTCGAAATTTTTTTTGTTTTTATTCTCAGCGATTTGATCGTTAAGGATAATCATTAGAACTCTTCGAGGAGGGACTATCAGCATTCGTAACAGAATATCGGATATTTAAAAAAAAATTTGTTTAATTTTTTTAATAAGTTACAAATTATTTAATAAGAGGCGATTGAGAGTATATGTATCGCGATATTTCATGCGTTTTGAACTTACTATTTATTTTCCTCTCTTATTTTAATTCGAACGTTTGGATTCTTTTTGAACCATCATCAATGAATGCCAACTTAATTTCTAACAGTAGTCGCAGTAGATTTCAGTTCAAGTTTGCAGTTGGGTGTACATCTTTAGTTCGACGTTCGAAAATTGTAACCGTCATTTAGTTATTCAACTAAGGGAGTGCCGCTGTGACCGTATTTATAATCTTTCAAAGCTTCAGAATCGTAAAGTTATTACTCCCTCCCACCCCTCATTATTTCAAATGGTGTTTTCACTTTAATTAACGGAATCAATTTTTTCTAAAATCGTTTGAGAGCTCTAGAACTCTTCTGGGGGGACAAAACTTTGCTTATTTCAAAATTTTTAAATGAGAGGTCAGCAAAGATCAATCTTCTTTCAATCGCTTCTTTCAATCGCTCAATTATAATGAAGTAATCTTTAATCAGCCGCATTAATTTTCTTACAAATATGTCCGCTCGTCTTCTACAAGCAATGAGACTTTCTCCTTCTTAATTTGATATGCGCTTACACAACGTATCTCCTTATAACTGACTCGTGCATTTGCATGTGTATGTCGTTGGTACCGCGCGTTCGTAATACACATGCAATAGAAGCGACACGCCTACGTTGAATTCGGAATTGACGTAAGTGAAATGAAAGGTGCAGGTAGCGCAGGAAATAATACGAAAAAAATGATAAGTTAACGCAACGCGACATAACGAGACGTTGTTGCTTCGTCTTACAAAACAAATCGCTTGATTGTTGTTAATAATATTTATACTACGGGATTACACTTATCTTTCTCTGTCATAAGTTCGGAAAAGTATAATACATAATTAGATTAACAAGACACTTTCATTAATTTTATTTCCACAGCAACAATGGTAATTAAAGATGTAAATGCTATAAGATGTAATGCTTTCTTAAAAATATTTTCTATTCTTTTAATTAAACAATTAAATTTTTCACTTAAGTTTAATTTCATTTTCTAAGCAATATAATATCCAGATTATTATAATGACCTGTTAGCAATATGATTTGATAAATTATCAAATTATTTAGTGATCTATTCGCTCAGCTATTTCATTCATATTACGCATATTAAGCAAGGTTATTGAAATTGTGCGCATTACTGTATAGATTTATCTCAACCATGTACGTACTGCAAATAATTTACATTATTTAACGGAATTTGCTTTACATCTATAATTAATTCACCAACGTTATTAACACTCTAATCACCCTATTTCATACATTCAGTATATATTCAGTATATATTCTAAATAAATTCTGATCAAAAGCATAGGAAATATTTAAATGCCATGTTTTATATTTCGCGCTTTTAGTTAAGAACGTATAGAAAACAATTATTTAATTATCAAGTTTGCGTTTAGTTTCTATGCTCGAGTAAGCTTTATTCTATCTTTATCATTCATTACTTATGAAAAGAAAATAGAATGAAGCTTATAGCGCGTGAGTATTGAAATCGAACGCATCTAAATCTTTATCAGGGTTGTTACAGAAAATCAATTTTAAAATTCCCTGACTTTTCCAGGTTTTCCTGAAAAGAAGAAAATGAAAAATTTTCCATGATCAATATAAAATATGTAAATGTTAACATTTAGAAGCAAAGGATTGTAGGAAAGTTAATCTATATTATTAGAAACAACGCAAAAAAAGTTTAGTAACATAATGAAATTTTGGATGCAAATTCAAGCCAACAAAAAATATCGAAAATGAATAAATATCGAAAAAAAGAATGACGAGAAGTTATGACGAAAAAGAATGATCAAATAAAAATATTCAATAAAATATAATTATTTTATAAAAATCGTTTAAAGTGTAGAGTTTCGAACGCATTTTGACTATAAATGTTAGATATATATTGTTATAATATTTAAAATATTTATATATAATAACAATTATTTAGAGCAAGAGCTGTTTAAGGAAATTATGAGCAAAGTTAAAAAATTCTAGACTCTTTTATATTTTCCCCTAACTTTTTCCAATTTTCCAGATCCGTTTATCCAGAGCTTAGTTTACCTTCAATTAATGAGAATATAAATGAACAATATTAAATGAAAATGAATCGACAGATTGATAAATTATTTTGTTCTTTAACGATTAATTGTTAAATAGGTATAATAATTAATCACTGATTAACGCAGGATTCTGAAAATGCTCCCATTATTCAAACATTAAATAATCTGCAATAAAATACATTTCACATTTAAAACAACCAAACACGACACACACCACCAATTCACAATTCCACGCGCGTCCTCTATTCCACGTTCGATAGACGTCCAGTAAGGCGACCTCGATGATCCAGTTCAAGGCTAAATCCTTTCGAGAAATGCTAAATATACGCGACGCGCTTAAACTGAAGGCCGGCAGCAGCCCAAGGCTTAAGCCCTGGCTCTTCCTCATCTTAACGCGTGCCTCGTTCGTTAAAGCTCGCTCGGGAATTTATAGGTGCACCGTAAACTCCCGGGAAAACAAGCATCCTTCCGAGAATTATGAAGAAGAGGATGCGAAGCGGGAGTGGGGCGGGATTTAACGTTTATCCCCCGAGGAGCGTCATAATACAAACGTTGCGCGAACGTGGAATAAAGGACGTAATGTTCTCATATCTTTTTTCGTTCGGTTGTTACTCGAAGCTGGCTTGCACGTGGCACGAGCTTCGTAGATGTGCAACGATGACGCAACATCGAGCCATTTTGCTTATTGCAATACGTTACGATTCTTTTTGCGACGTAAAATTAATTATTCAATCGATAAAAATTTAATTTGATGGCACTGTTTTCATTAATTTCCTAATTTAATATAAATTTATAAGACTTTTGTGTCTAAATCTACTTAAAACTGATGAAAAATATTCAGACTGATGTTCATAATAACTAACTGCTGCATTTGTCAGCAAAATTGTTTTTGAGGAGGTTCGTAATTTGAAGCAAAGTCAGAAATACATTTAAGAAGCAAAATTGTTTTTAACGTGGTTCGTAATTTGAAGCAGTCAGAAATACACTCTGCAGCCATGTACAGTGAGAGCAAAAAGTATTTGTACAAAGAATTTTTTTTATAAAAAGTCTTATTTATAAAAAACATTAATTAACAATTTTGTATAATGAATAGATTCTGTTCTAATATATACAAAAATGAGCTTCGCATGTATTTCTGATTTTATAAGCTAAATTTCTCAGTTGTACGAATACTTTTTGAGCATCCAAACAATGAACTTTTAATTTTCGGATTATTTATTTTTCAGATATATTTTCTATAATTAATACACATCTTTTTGGTATATATAATTTTAAGAAATATACAATCTATTTTATACTTATGAATAAATTGTTAATTACCCAGCAAGAAATATAATAATTATCAATTAAACGCCGAATCGACATAAAATTGATGTTGAAATCATCGTATCGATATATTGATTCGACATCAATTCGATCACTCATTTCTCGCTGGATAATATTTAATTTTTAAAAATAAAATTTTTTTTTTAATATTTTCTCTGTACGAATACCTTTTGTACTCACTGTATGTATATAGTTATTGAAGAATCAGAGGGATTCTCTCGAGATTCTCCTTATGATCCGCAGATCTTTCGTTTCAGCAAGTGCATTTTATGAGCCATCCATTGCGTACGATTCGTGGATAAAAAGCTACATGTTTCCACTTGCTAAGTTCTCGCGAATGCAGTGCTTTCATCGCGCATAGAACACACACGGCGCATGCGCGCGCGCGCTTTCAATGTGACCGCGTATAGAGTTCTTCTCGTTAAGAATGTTTCATTTCTTTTGCACGATCTATTATTTTTTCCCCATCTACATCAAACTTTGTCAGTTAAACTCCGAAAATTCGCCAAATGTGCTGTATAGAAAACATTCCGACGCGAAGGTTGCATTTATAATTTTCCTGTGCTCTATCCAAACACTAGTGCTTTCATCTTGTTGGCAGTTTAAATATTTAAATTCACCACTGCACGCGAGCAACAGCATTATCAAAAGCTTATAATCTTTCTCTTCACCCTGACTCGCGAAACATATTATGTAACTTTCATTATTCGCATTTCAAAATTCGTACGAATAATAAATTCTAGCTTAGTTAAGTAAAAAATTATGTTTCTATTTTTATATATATAAAATTATGTTTCTATTTTTATATATATAAAATTATGTTTCTATTTTTATATAGTTTATATTATATTTTCTCCTTTTCCGAGATTGCAATACGTTCCACGGTTTCATTTCGCATTTACGAGTCCGCCGATAATACAGCCGTTGAGAAGCCAGATGAAGCGGCAAAATTTTGGAGATGTTCCAAATGCTTTTTTCATTTTGATATTGCCGATGCCGCGTATGAGGACACTAATAACTCATTTTGATCGCAGATAGTTTTGCCAAATGATAATATCCTCGATTTGTCTCCCTTGTCAATTTGCGGAGATATTACTAGAAGATATTTTTAATATCTATATAATGAACTACGCATAGCACATAATTACTGTTTTCATGAAAAGCTAGTCAAATGTCAAAATATGAATATATATATATATATATATATATATATATATATATAAACACATAGAAATATATGAGAAACGTGAAGAAGGAGAGTTAAAGTCTATTCTCGCGATAAAAAAAAAGATTAAAA
>NW_017259582.1:940595-941985 GCF_001594045.1 Atta colombica | reverse complement strand
TGTTTTAATCCGAGAGTGCATACCTCTTTTTTTTACGTAAATGAAGTCACCTGGAGTGTTTTTTACACCCCAGTTAAAATTGTTGTTATTAAAAATATATTATTTGTTAGTGATTGTTCTATAATTTATTATTATCTGAGGACATTATGTACGAACACTTAATATTTTCTGAAAAAATTAAGGAAAAACCAAGAAAATATTAATAATAAATATTAATAATAAAAAAACAAATGGAAAAAGTATGTTAAGCTTATTGTGACAGTGTTTATAAAAAATGAAGATATTTAATAAAAAAAAATGAAGATAGTTAATAAAACATTTTTATAAGATGAATTTATAAAATTGTATAGTTAAATGTTCATAGACTATTTATTAAAAAAAATAATAAAATACATTATAATAAAATTCATTTTATAATAACCTAAAATGAGGCTAAGTCTTTATCATAGAAAGTCATTTTTATTGCATTGACTTTTCTATAATTATTAAAAATAATTCATTTTTATTTAATTTGGAATAATAATGGTTTATTATTATTGGTTTATTATATTAATAATTATTGAATATTATTTATTATTTTAAAACAAATTATTTATTGCCTATTATACATATAAGTACGCGAAAAAAAATATTTCATATTTATATTCTATATTTCGAAATGATACGTTCTTACCATTTGAACTTTTTATTACGTAAATGACTTGGGGTGTTTTTTACACCCCAGAGAGTTTCATTACGTTTCTACTATGAAGAATAAATACATGGTACACGCTGTCTGTTATATGGGTTATTCCGTAAATCGGTCTTTGATCGAAAGATAGATCCCCGATCGAAATAAATTACTGTAACGCTTCGTTTTTCTGAGTTGGGGTGTAAAAAACATATCACGCTCCTGGGTTAATTTTAAAAAATGATATTTTAAAATTAGCAAATATATGTTTTAATTTTTCCATAAATAGAAAGTATATTTCAGTTAATTTGTTTATATAACATTATAACGTAAACTTGATTATATAAAACTGTAAGAACATTTTGCATGTATTTGCTTTTACTAAAGAATATAATAAAATTAAATTTGATACAATATATCTCATTTTTATGTTATGAATATTATACCTTGTGTAATTTTTAAAATTTTTATAATTTAACTATTTATTAAATTAATGCATTATAAAGCATATAAAATGATATGTCATGTTACATGAATTGGTAATTTGAAAAATTTGAGAATTTTCTAATCTCTATTTTTTTTGCGATTTAGAAGTACGATTTTCTAATTTTAATTTAAAAATCTTATCGAAATATTCATATACATTTTATATAAACTCTTTTATTTTTAATCAAAAAATACACACACACATATGTATATATACATATATATATATATATA
>NW_017259582.1:936957-940057 GCF_001594045.1 Atta colombica | reverse complement strand
TATATATATATATATATATACATTTTTTAAATTCATCACTGCACGTCGCACTATTCATGTAATAACTAAATATATTTTTCATGAATCAATATTCTCGGGACATATTAGATGCTATATAATATAAACTTCTTTCCTAGTATGCATGCTTGGTACAAACGACGTGCGCTTTGGGATAAGGCACTTCTCCATATAACATAAATGTGTTAGAAATATTTACAGAAGATTCCCATTTCAATGCGCCTGAAAAGTAAATCGTACGCAAGAAATGTTTCGAAATAATGGAAAGTTTATAAAAAATAGATTATGGTATGCGTTATATTGCACGAAATAAAATCAGAATAGAAAAGCTGGTTACCGTTTTTTTTTTCATTTTATAGCTACTTAATGAGCGTAAAAATATTTTTGCAACGACTTCTCCAAAGTTAATAATCTCGAAAATCAAGGACGCATGACTGTTTTATTGTCGCGAGATGCAACGAGAGTTGAGCATCATTTTCCCAAGAAAAATGATTACGTATGGCATAAACTTTTCTCAAAAGAACGCATAAATATTATACAAAACTTTCTTCTTTCCGCGTGCGACTAATTATAAGTACCTTAAGTTTTTTTTTTCATCTGAGACTTGCGGTGTAATGTACGAGATCTTATAGAAAAAATACAATCAAGATTAATCTTCAGATATAAAATTCGGTCCAAATTCACTGTCCGAATTTTATCTAAACAGTCCACTTATCTTTGCGATAAACTGAATAATTTACAAAAAATTACAAATCTTTTTACGAGATGATCCACCTCGTACAAAATTAAACTTTTCGTATTGATTCAAGAGAAGGAGAAATATATAATAAATTTCTTTGAGCTGGCAGCAATATTTCCGAGAAGCGATGGTCGTGTTACCATTCAGTGTTGTAGACACGCACGATTGCATCCGCGTCAGCCATGATCGATATATTTTTCCCACGATACGTCGAAAGCGCCGGTAAAGGATAGAAAGAGCACAAGAGAAAAAAGCAATTACTACGCACGGAAATGCCAGGTTCTCTGTGAATCGCGGACAGCACCACTGCAGCATCGTTCGTCTTATCTGTTATGAAATATTGTTTTCTCGTACGATAGCGCATCGAGGATGATCGCAAACTTCTTTCAATGACTTCCCGTAGAACGATTCCCCATTCACAAATGTTCTTGATTCTAATCGTTGGAAGTGATCGAAAGAAGATCGTGATTTTATACTGTAAAATATTTTTGAAAATATTTGTTTTCATTACGCTATATTCATAACTCTGTAGATTATAACTTTATATTTTTAACTTTATATTTTAATATATATATGCCTAAATTTATTTTCTCAATTAGTCATCATAATTAACTATTTCCTATATAGAACAGATGAATTACATAAAGTGCTACAAACAATTATCATTAAAAATATGTAGACATAATAGCGATTCATTTCGTATCATTTTGTGTATTATTATTAAAAAGAGGGATTAAAGAATTGTAATTTATAATTTAACACTAATGAAGACTAAACAAGTTTGTGTTATGATATAGAGTAAGCTAATAAATTGCATGTAATTTATAGAACAATCTTTATTGTTCGAAATAAACCAAGTTAATGTTTAATTGTGATAAAATATCTCGTAAACTAATAATTCTTTGATAACTGCAATCTAACATTTTTAAACACAGAATGGCGAGATGATGAATCTTGAATTTTGAGGAATAACTATAATAATTCGCATAATCAAAAATCCAAAAAATCAGTATCTACTCATTGACATCCAAAAATATCACAATTTGAAGATTTTAGGGATGCATTGATCATATTTCATTCGCCATGTTGGATTTAATACCCCTCGCTCCGATAACTAAAAATTCATGTTAAGCGACAAAATCTCCCGTTTCTTGAACCTTGTGCAAAAATATTATTTAGAAATTGATCAAAAATTTAGCCATCATTGTGAATTTCAAAATTATGATTGTAAATTCGTATTTAGCAACCTTAAAAATCTTAATCGATGGAAACAGAAAAAAGTTTTAATCTTTTGTGCTTTGGCAATTGAAGTTTGTTTCAAAAATTCTTTGACGATAGCTCATTAAGGACTCCGCTGTAATCACCATTTTTAAGACATCAAAAACCATCAAAAAACAACCAAAATTCGATTCTACATATAAAAAGCTGAGTCCTTATGTCTATGAAGGATCAACCATTCATAAGCATTTGTAAACCGCTGACCAAAATTATATACACCAATGTCTACTAATGCTCAAATAATGCCCAATTTTAATGTTTTAATAATTTCCATTAATGCTCTAGTAATGCATAACTTCATAATATATATGCCTTATTATAATACATAATTTTCTTAAGTAATGCCTAATAATGTCCCAAATCTGTACACAATTTTGATCAACGGTTTATCCCTCAAATCCATATGTAACTTAATCATGTTAATAAAAACGAAAGAGATTTTTATTAACATGATTATGTTATATATATGGAGCATTTCATCTCAAAACGCAAATAATTCTGTCCATAAAAGGTTATTATATTTTTTTATATTTATGAGCTTGATTAAATTTTCGTATTTTTTATTATATTGTAATATTAACTTTCTTTTCTTAACTTCGCCAAGTTCAGAACTAATAATAACCGACGCTCGCAACATGGTTACTCACTGGCTCTGTAACTAGAGCGCATTGAGAAATCGTTTCTCGAAGCGCAATATGGTGCACAGGTGGAAACGTGTGAACCGGTCATTAGTTTGACCCAATGACCCGCAATTAACGCGTTCGCGCAAATCATAATGTGTGTAGGTTACACTTACCTAGCTCAACCTCTTGTTGACATTTATACGTACTTGCAGTAATAATTTTATCTAATATTGTCACGTAAAAAAACCGCAAGAGTAGAAAAATCGTACGATCGAAATAAATGCAAATACAAATTAATTATTGTTATTGTAAAAATTGTAAAAATTTACGCAAAAATAGTATTAATGTAAAGATTGAATACTAACGCAAGAATAGAATTAAGTCCGTTATTTCTTTGCTTATTTTTGTTATTATATTGATTATATTATTATTATTATATTAT
>NW_017259582.1:936363-936857 GCF_001594045.1 Atta colombica | reverse complement strand
ATATATTTATATATATCGATATTTCACTTGCACTGCACTATTATTTTTGTTATTATTTATGTCGCCTGAAAAACACATTTTTCCAATGTATTGTGATAAATATGACTACATGTCTTAGTGACTGAATTGATAAGGACATACGTCATAGAATATAGAGAGGGTTCGAACTCTGAAACAATACTTTTTCCAATTCCAAATGAATTTTTTACAATGCTTTCCTTTAAGATGCAAATCAATTAACATCAATATTAATGGCTGCCCATCCCCCTGTTAAGTATCGATGTAGAAAGGTTGAGGTTCCTCCGTTTTTTAGGTCAATACATTTAATGCAATTTACCCGAGGATCGGAGATCAGGTTGTTGCGATGATTGAAAATGATTACAAGGAAAGAATGGATAATAATTTGTAGGAGAAATTTAGATTCCGATCTCGCAAGGATTACAAAGGTTATATGGGAGCTCACGCGGACCGACTTTAAATGAAATTGAAATTGA
>NW_017259582.1:928338-936263 GCF_001594045.1 Atta colombica | reverse complement strand
ATATATATATATCGGAAAAAAAAAACGTGAGATAACTTATATGAGGGGAGTGTGAATATAATTTCTCCTTGCGAGGGTGACTGTCGAACTCTATTCCGAGATTATTATATTTTTCTATTGACTGACTGACTACCTTTTGCAGTTCTTTTATATTTTGGCAATGAGGGTCCTCTTCTGAGGACCAATCAACACTCTTCAAGATTTGATAGGACCTATACTCGCACTTGTTTTCTTAAGATAAGATAGTAAGATAAGAGTCAGCGTAAGCCCTACTCTCGACACTACGAATCTAGATTTTATGTTAAGAATAAAAATTTGATTTTCTTAATTAACATCCTTATGCGAGGCGAAGTAATGATATATTCTAAATTTTAAATTGATTTTAATTTTATTGGGAAAAAAGAAAAAAAGAAAAAAAAAGGAAAAAAATAAAAATATTAATCCTCGCATTCGGGAAGATCTTAATAATATATATAATACTACTTAATATATGATACTACTTAATTATTAGGCATATATGCTATTGTTTAATAATTAGTTTTAGAAAAAGGGCCTTCAAAAAAAAAGATTGTAGAATAGATATTCTTTATCTATATGATGCATAAGGGTAAACGTGAGCTATTTTTTGGTTTGAATGTTTAAATAAAGGAACTAAATATGCCCTCCTAACAAAGGGAAAAGAATTTTACAATATATAAAAGATATGATAAAGTTTCGAAATAAAAATAAAATAGGAACAAAATACAATATCAAAACCGAAATATTAAACTAGAGATAAAATAAAGATAAAGTATAAATCATATATTTGTAATAAGAAAAGAGAGAATTTTATCGGGATGTAAAACCTCCCAATTAACCAAATCTTAATGAATAAATTATATAATAATGCGCTATTTATGCGAT
This sequence comes from Atta colombica, assembly GCF_001594045.1. Taxonomy (NCBI): domain Eukaryota; kingdom Metazoa; phylum Arthropoda; class Insecta; order Hymenoptera; family Formicidae; genus Atta; species Atta colombica. The sequence goes on along the minus strand of NW_017259582.1, from coordinate 935,360 downwards.
CTCAAAATCCGCAAAAAAATGTTTGCGCTCATTTCGTTTAGCTAAAAAAAATTTTTTGTGGGGGACTGAGTAAGCTTTTAGTCAGTCCCTCCACGTGTTAATAACAAGCGATTTAGAAAATCAAATACACAGGATTAATGCACCATTTGTGCGCTTTCATATTCACATAGTGTGCCTTCCAACAAGCGACACAGATGACACGATTTGACACAATGGATCATTATATCCTTGTTGTTTACCAATGTTACATAGCGTAATTTTGCAATTTTAAATGACTTAGGGATGAATACAGCTGTTTGCTCTAAAAGGGAAGTGCCTTATAAGGGATTCAGCCCAAAAATTGAAACTATGTGAATAAAAGCGCATAAATAATGCATTAACCCTGTATTTAATTTTTCAAATCGATTATTATTAACACATGGAGGGGGAGAAAAACTGACTGACAGTCTACTCAGCTTCCCACAAAAAAAATTTTTTTTTATAACTAAACAAAATAAGCGCAAACATTTTTTTGCACATTTTGAGAGCACATAAATAATTATTATACAATTTATTCATTAAAATTTGGTTAAGTGGGGAGGGGCAGTTAAACAAATGTTCAATATTATTAAATTGTTTGTCAATTTAATTTGTGATACACGATATTGTGATATGCTGTAGTTTTAATTTAGGAGTATGTTTCAAGATCGACAAATAAAATTCCAAACATTACTTCGGCAAACAGTTCTGACACTCGGTTTCTTTATCCTACACCGATCTGTCAAATTTAGAATCGTTTTCTCCTACATTGCTTGTACATTGTGCGTAAAAATATTAAAATTATAATATGAAAAATACGTTCAAAATAGAAAAAAAAAGTTATTTTTAGATCAGAGCCCATTATTTTGTGTATTATTCAATTTTTTTTTTGTGCTAGTTTGCAAGGTGCTAACATTATGCTAAAATACTACTTTTAACTCTTTCAGAATCTAAGTACGTTGTAATATACATCAAATTTGAATATATTATCCATTGAAATTATTTAGTTTAATTGATATCATTTGAGAGATATCAAGTGAACATAAAAATATCCGTGAAAGCCTAAAAAGCGTTTTGAATATAAAAATGTACATGTTAGAAAAATAATCAAAATAAAAAAAATGAATCTCTAGTATAGACAATAAATTATATTTAAAAAAATAATTAGCACAGCTTGCATAAAATGCAAATTGTAAAATTCATATAAAAATATTATATAAAAATCAACTTCGACCAAATAAAGCCTGTACTTCTTCGCTTATTAAATGTTGTAGTAAACTACTTTATGATTTCACAGTGTTGGTCCGTCCATTGGTTTCGTCCATTTGCAATATTTCACAAAAATGACTTAACTCTTTCAATTTTCGTTTTATACAATAGATATTTAAGGATTTTAACTCCATCGATGCAAAATCAAATCAATTGACTATAAAGAGGTTAAAGATCAAAGTCAATTTAGTAATATGAAATAAATTTAAAAAATTTAGAATGTTAATTTTAAGAGGTTGCAATATAACATAAAATATTACGATACTTTTAACGAAATTCTTCCAATAATTACAGGTTTTTCGCTACGTTTTGTTATATTCATTGCGAAGGATTTATCTGTATTGTCATTTTTTCACTTATTATTAATTAGTTATATTAATCAAAGCGCACGATACTCTTATATGAAACATAAAGATCTTTTACCTTAACTGTGCCGCGCAATCGTTGTGATAGGTTCCATGTCTGATCCACAAATAGACCGTTCTGTAATGCAAAGAGGAAATGAATTAAAAAACCTATTACAGAATGAAATTAATTAAGTAAATTAGAAAAATAAAATTAATCAGATTGTTTTCTAGATTTTTAAAGACTTCGTAGAATCAACAATATAATAAACAATTTTTAATGCATAATCTTTAAATGAATCTTTTTTTCTCAAATCTAAACTTTTCTTTAGATTAGAATATCTCAAAAACTTGATTTTACATTTTTAGGACCATATTCAAAACAATTCAATGGTAATCAAAATATTAAACCCAGAAATAATTTCGTTTACTTTAAAAATAGTGTTGATCAATGTTATTATTACTAACCTTATAAGAATAATAATTATAAAAACGAAGCTTCATAATTATTTTATCATTTACAATTTTATCAGTTACAAATATCATACAGTCACAAATATCAAGATTTTTCTTGATATTTGTAACTGCAACCAAGACTCTTCTTTAAGTATGTAATGTGTATAGTTCAATATAATATAAATTATAAATAAAGTCAAATTTATAAGAAGGGCTACGAGTCAGAAATACAAAAATAAAACAAAATAAGTTATAAAACTCTAAGTATTATAATACAAAAAGGTAAAAATAAATCATAAAAGAATCTATAAAGAGACCTCAGAAAGTAACCGTAACAGTTCAAGTTCATATAATTGTGTATAATGAAATTACACAGTTATACACATACTGTGCAATATATTATATTGTATAAATACCTTCTTATGTGAATTATCTTTAATTGAACACTTTCATTGAAAGAAGAAAAAATAATAACAGTCACTTATGAATTCCTATCTTATAATTGAGCAAATCAGAAGGAAGATGTGCAAAGACTATGTAGCGTCTCTCAACCAAGAGTAACTAAAACAGCAACATACTGCAACACAACAAAAGGAGACTAATAGAAAAGGAAGGAGCCCGATGGAAAGGGAAGAATAAACAAGAAGGGAAAAGAGACTGTATGATGTTCGAATATAATTCCGGCAATGAATCCGTATGATTTTGTTTATTAATTCCATGTTTTTGCCTTTTAATATGTATCATTTCCGAAATTAACCTCTTATTATAGGAAGGTTTTATATCCAAAATTTTCACATTGTCTCATTTAAAATTATCTCTTCTATATGATGATTAGAGATAATTGATGGAGACTTAGTTATTCTGTTAATGTCAGAAATGTGCTCATGCAATCGCGAATAAATTATAAAATATACCTAGTATGTTTATACACTATATTATTTCGCTAGATGATTGATGGATATAAAAATACGAGAAATAATAATCTAGAGAGAAAGACGCCGTCGCGTAAAGACGTGCACTCCGCTAAAGATGCTACCAAAAATAAACGCGCGCGTTTTAGTTAACGCGGACATTTGTGTATACGCGAAAGCATCTGCCTGCAGTCAATTATTTATTTCTGAAAGCGTTAACGGCGAAGGATAAACCGCTGATCAAAATTGTGAACAATGCCTAATGCCGGATGATATCGAAGTAATGCCCAAATAATGCTCAATTTTTATGCCCAGTTGTAATGTTCTAGTTACATAATTTCATATCGCTTATTATAATACACAATTCTCTCCAGTAATGCCCAGTAATGCCCCAAATTTGTACACAATGCCCTTAGCGGTTTACCGGTTAGGAACGACGGCGCAGCGCTTCAGGGAGAGTCATGGAGATTACGCTTGATCGCGGCTACATTTTAATCAAGTTGCGTATGTAAATCATGCTTTTAGCACCGGGAAATCGTCGCTTCTAGATAAGTGTTCGCACAGTTAAAAGTGCTCGTCGACCGAGAAAAAGCCACGAATCATTGTCGCCATCGACCGGCAATAATATAATGGGAAAGTTTAATGGCCGTCACTAGGAGTAACGTGCACCGTGTCGTAAGTGTAATAACAATTAACGACAGAAGGTAATAGGAACAGATGTCGACCGCGGGACTTGCGTACAACTAAGGCAAGCCACAGGGAATTGGGCGAGAGAATGGAGGCGGAGCAGCGGAGAACTTTTTGTTCTCTCACGAGTATGGGACATTTTGCAAAAAATTTATTTGTCAGTTTTTGTTAAAAACGCGTTATACACGCTGCGATGACTTAACTTAGATATAATGCATGTGTGTGTGTGTGTGTGTGTGTGTGTGTGTGGTGTGTGTGTGTGTGTGTGTGTGTGTGTGGTGTGTGTGTGTGTGTGTGTGTGTGTGTGTGTGTGTGTGTGATGCAAAAAGGAGAAATGTACAAATCAATAAATATAATTGCTTGACTTACATTTATGTTTTTATATACAAAGTAATATTATAGAAAAAGAAATAAAAGGAAAGGAAAAAATGAGATATGAAATGCAAGTTAAGCGTAAAAGAAAGATGTTAAAAGGAACAAAAAGCATTAAACTTATTCTTATGTGATATATAAATATATCCTTGCAAAAATTGTCTAGTTATCATTACGTCCAAACTAATCCCATTATATGTCTGAAAATCATAACACAGGGTTAGTTTACAAAAAAAGTGATATTTTTAAAGTGTTATTTCTCAATATATAAATTGTCAATACATAAATTGTTGCGTAACTGTCTTGCCACTAACGACACGACGTTGAGATGGATTGCTACAAGGTCGATCGATCGTTGCCACGTCAATGGATGACGAAGGAAATCGAAGCACAGGAATTCCACGTAATAAAAATTCTGTTTCTTCTTGGGCGAAGACATTTATTTGCGGCCAAAAATCCAGCGAATAGAGCAATCGTCAAAACTTATAGAGTTATTAACAATCGCTGAAAGAATTTTATTGATGACTATTTCGTGAAACTATACTTAGATAAGTGTGAATGTCATATCTCCAAAAATTCATTTTCTCGTTTACCACGACTGGCTACCCTTATCCCTCGATTCTACAAGTTGAACAGAATTCTGCGAATCGATCCGACAGTTATAGACGTATCAACACTATCGGCGCCCTGTCCGAATACTCAACATAAGTAGCGAAGTAAGTATGACCATTAAGTAAGAAAATAATATACTTTTATTAAATTATTGATTCAAAATTGATTTACCTATATCTTCTATCTGAAAAAATAAAATAACGATTTTTGTCCGAACTAACCCTTCCCTCCTTCCTCTTATTCTTACAAAACTTTGCTTTAACTGCATCTTATAATATTAATTTATTGAAAGTAACAATGTTAAAAATAAAAAAGTTTACTTAATATAACTGAGGAATTTTTTCGTAATCATGAAAGAAGCATTGTGTTAATATAATACAATGCATTTGACAGCGTAATAGCACTATTTTTAGTCAGGGAAATATTTCCGAAGGTCAGGTACTGATTACGTGCGACAGTCAAGCAAATATTGGTCAAGCACATACTGCGCCTAGTCAGCAATTAAGTTCTACACTACTGAAACTGGGTGTAGTAAGACACGTCACATTGCGTACAATGGATGAGAATTCAATGGCACATAATAATAGCAACGACAAAAATCAATGATGCATAATGCATATTTATCTTCATGTCATTTTGATCATATCGTTTTATCATCGTCCTAATTATATAATATTCTTCATGAATATTCGATTGAAGAAGGAATGATTCTCCTCACGAAAAAATAAATAAAGATATAGGATAAAATCGATAAAATTTAGAATAACATGAAAAATGCAGAATTTTTATTTTTATTTTTATACGAAACTGTATAACTAGTACTATTGGAACCGTAATTTTTTGTTTATATGTATTAGTAGAAAATCACTTTCACACCACAAATTCGCTAATGCATATATTTATAACAAATTAAGAATTTCTTTAGAATTTTTCAAAAATAATCAAATATAAGAAAGGGATTTTTTAAATTATTATTTTTCTCAAAAACAAAATGCATAAAAGAGATTTTATTTTATACATATATGTATATTATACTTAATATTATTCCATAAGGAATTACTTGTTACATTAATAACTCAGAGCGAAACTCGGAAACTGTCTGCATGCAAATTAAGAGAAAAATTATGCATGTTTTGCCCGTAATTATAAAAATTGAGAAGGATCCGAGAAAAATAAAATTCAAGACACGTCGTTATCATCGAGTGTACTTGAAACAAGTTCGTCGTACTATTTATCTCCGCGAGGGAAATAAATCGAGGTTTCTAACGGTCGAAGAAATTCCGAAACCCTTAATTAAACGAGTAGAGTAGACGGCTTTAAATTGTTGATTCGGAAATTTGCATTGTGTACGCTACGCGCACCAGGCAAAACGCTCGTTGTTCCTCTGGGGTAAACACCCGCTCAACGAATATACAACGGGAAAAGTGACGAGAAACGAGCGACGGTGTGCGTGCGGAAACCAGAATGGAGAAAGGTGCTGCGATCGGTGTTGGTGGAGAATATCGATCACGAAACATTTGCATGGAAATTTCTTGCGGCAGTGAACGTTGCCGGTTATATTTCTTTCCACAAGCGAAAACGATGATTTGACCCAATCGTCTAAGATATCGCTCGGCGAAGAATCGATTTCATCGAGCAGAAAATGCCCAATAGATAAAAATTAACTCTCTTATACAGGACCATGTTAAGAAAACATGTCTCTTTGCTAGAGGCTTGTGATTTTTGAGTGCCCCTCCCCCTCCCCTTTTCGACCCAACGACAATTTTTTTTTCCAATAGTAGTTTAGCATTATCCCTATTTTCATTATCAATATTCACATTGCACATTTCGCTTAATATAAAAGCGCTTAATATAATTTATACATAAACTCAATATGACAAGCATCATTTACAGTTAAAATCAGATGTTAAACTAATACATATATACGTATCTTAAATGAATTTATCTGAAAAATATGATTGCGTGCCGATTATTTTTGAATTTTTAACACAATCAATCTAAAATATTAACAATTCCCTTCAAATTCAATTAAAAGCATCTTAAAAAATTATTAATGCGAGAGAAAATGTACGATACATCATAAAATAAAATTTTTACAGATTTTATTTTTCAGCCAAAATTTTAGTACTATGTAATCTAAATATGGCAATCGCTATCTATTTTATGTGCTGAAAAGTTAATTGAAATCATGCCAAGACATTATGAAGTAATAATCCTTAACAGAGAAGATTGAACCTATTGTTAGTAAGTAAAACTCTCGGTAAAACTGTAATAAAGTATATTTCAAATGCATTTTTAAAATGTATTAACTTTTTATATATTTCAGTTTCTAGAATATAATCTTATAGCACAT
>NW_017259582.1:915987-928195 GCF_001594045.1 Atta colombica | reverse complement strand
ACAATTGTAAGGAGTCCAATTACTTTCTTAATTTAGTATATACATATATATATATTTTTTTTTTAAAACATTATATATGTTATAATATAACTACATTCCTTAGATATTAAAAAAATATTGCTTTTGAATATAACATTGATCAAACAAGTGATTTAAGTAAAGTAAGTTAAAAGTTATTTTGATAAATATATAATTCGCTTATGTACTACAGTTTCTATACGAAAAATAAAAGGCAATATGTGCCTATATGTATAAAATATTATATTCATAAACATATTCTATAAAACGAATCGATCTAAAGAGATTAAATCTATTGATTGAGCTATAAGCTCAATCAATTTTATTTTCAACAATCAATCCTGTATGGCATACGATAATTAGCCTTACTCGATTTCCCTTATATAAAAGATAGAATATTTTTAGATATTAGTATTATTAGTTATTATTAAACAATAAAAATAATAAAGGGCTCTAAATAATATAAATTAAAAATATAAAATGATAGAGTATTTAAAAGCCAATCGCAGAAGTTATTGCGTGAAACATATTATATATTCTCTCAAATATTCATGTTGAGTTGTTTTTTTTAAACTTCACATCTTATAAATTATAAATCTTTCGACTATTTGATCGAGCTCTCTTAAAAAAAAAAACCAAGGAATTGTTATTGTTATTCAATAATATTATGTATATGTTTAGCAATTTCTAATAAAAACTTTAATAAAATGCTCACATTTCTTTATCATTTCAAACTGAAAAAGAATATTTTACTTTTTGAAAATTTACTTCTTGAAAATTTGGTAAAAAAAGATCGATTTTGTAGAATCAGCTAATCGAATCGAGCGTAACAAGCGAACAAAAAATTAATCAAACTTCATTGAAAAGCGTAGTGAGACAAAAGATGAATTTCTAATCTGAGAAAAGTTTCTTTAATAAATTCTTTTATCTTCCATTACGCGCGCACGAATTTAGGATGTTAAAAGACAAAATCCCCAAGAGCGTTTACTGCCTCGCGGCTTCGTAGTCAGTTGGTACACATTCATAAAGTTTGCGGTCTGAGGCAAAGCAAAATTAACCCTTAATCTTTCTCGTTAAAGCGAGAGAGAGAGAGAGAGAGAGAGAGAGAGAGAAAAGGAAAAGGAGGAGAGGAAGAGAGAAACGAAAGGAGAAACTTTAATATAACCGAGAGAAATTTCAATTTCCAGCATTTCCTATTAATTAGGTCTTTTTCTTAAAAACTAAATTAATGAAATCAAATATGTAACTTCATATTAAATTTTGATGAAGATTCAAGTAATTCTTTCATTGCCAAACTGAATAACGCCAAGATCAAATTATCTTTTATAGTCTAAAGACGATGAAATGAAGTTAGACATAGGCAAGCATATTGTTTAGGCGATAATCGACGATGAAAAAAAATTAACTCTTTTGGATCTCTTACAAGCTTACGTCATCCTCAATCTGTTATTCAGTCAAGGCGTCGAGGCACACGTACGTCGTGCACGAATATGCGTTTGACACACTACATCGGAAGACTTTATCCTGTGTGTCGCTATGAATAACCTGAATGAATCGGGTCACGTTCAATGTTTTTATGTTGCTTTTGCAAGAGGGATGTTATAGGAGCAACGTTTGCGCAACACTCGAGAAACACGAAAATATCGAAAATGGTAGATACTCTTTCTTCTTTCGAGCTAATTCTATACATATATAGATATATATATTTCCGTTTTATTATCTCAGCAAAGATATTGCACATAAAATGTTTAGGAATAATCCCAAGAATACGATTTTAACGCACGTCATATAAAAAGTGTATGCGTTTAAAATCAATCTTTCTCTCATGTGCATTTTCGATGTATTACAGAATTATATGAAATACATTAAATGTTAACGATTATATAATCATGTATCCTTCATTATAGATTCCTATCTCGCATTTCTCATAAAACTTTCAGCTGTTGCGGTTAGGGAGAGCGAATAATATAAAGTAGAGGAATAACATGGATTTTGTCTCCTCACAATCTTTCGAGATGTGAATTGTCTCCATCTGTGACTTTTGTAAAACTTTTATAGAACTCAAAAGAAACACTAGCTACTGTTGGCAACTTCATTGTCCCGTCCATAACGAATGTTAGCGAATTATCTTCTTCTTCTTCTTAACCCTTTCGTAGACTCTCCGAGACATATATTCTACCTACGAAAAAAAAATCATAACTTTGAACTCTTCGGGAATCAGGTGGAGTGTGACATACCTTAGCAAGATGAATTTCTATAACTTCTTAAAAAGTACGCGCGCATGTTGCCAGTTTCGTGCAACTGCAGTGCATTGTTACCACTCATACTAAACTATAATATATTTATGATAAGCATGGGATGTGAGATATATGATCCATGTTGATTTTTCACCTGGTTCGCAAAAAGTTAAACAAGTAATCTTATCGATTTTATCTTGATTTGTTTTAAACAAGATTCAACCTACATGTAAAAGATTCGCACACTTTGAAATAATATTTTTAGCAAAATATAATTATTATATTTAAACTTTTTTAAAAATCAAACTTTTTGATAGTGAAAAATAATAGATACTATGCTGAAAAATCATAGAATTGATGCTAATTATATTAAACTTAAAAATTTTATTTAAATATGATTACTTTATTATGATAAATATTATAATAGTTTATTATATATAATGTAATCGAAGTGTGCGCAATCCACATTCATTTAGAGAACTTTTACTGTTCTAAATACATTTTAGATTAAATAGTAGTGTGTGAATGTATTTATAGGACGCATTTCACGCGCGCGCGTAACAATATAATATATATTTAAAAAATCAAATTTGAAAGCTATTTGAAATGTACCGATAATTCAGCTTTTCATGATCTTGAATTCATCATTTTGATTTTAAATTTTGATAGTAAATTTAAAATAAACGCCTTCAAAAACCTATAAAACTGTCTTCATATTAAATCATCTCTCTTTTAGAAAAACCGAAGATATGAAAGAATTAAAATATTCCTCACTTACTTTATCAATTTATTACGCGACTTAGCAATTTATTACTTGAAAATGACTATTAAAATTCGTTACATGAAATTAATAGTTTAATCAACATGATATAAAGCAAATGCACATATTTGGTTAATTATATCGTGTCTTTTTCTAGTCATTTTATAATCTTTATTTTCCTGCAGCTTTTTCGCCATTCATAACATTTTCATTAAATTACAAAGATATCGTTTATTCATCCTAAATACGCTACCATTCATAATTTCACTATTTTTTCACATTTCACGAAAAGTTAAGTTAAAAATATCTTCAAAAAAGAAGAAATATAAATCGAGAACACAGTAACATAAATTTTTTTCTCTTCTTTTTTTCTATAAATTCTCTAATTTCATTAAAAAAGTTAAAAACATTTTATAAAAACGATTTATAAAAAAACATTTTGTAAAAAATATTTTCTGAAGATTTTTATATAAGAAATTTAGTTATTGTGAAAAATCATGGCAACAATTTTTTTCATTGATTTTTTGTTCAATGATTTGATGAATTTCATCAAGCTAAAGCTCTTCAAAGTAACACAACAACAAAAATATTGGAAATATATCAATTTTCAATTTTATGTAATTTAGGAAACGAACGAAATATCATACAAATAAAATTAAAAAGTAAAAATACAGGTCTATCTCTTCTCTTTAAAATGCATTTTCAAAAATTTCTCTGCAATTATATTTATCACCGATATATTTAACTTTTCGTGAGATACGAAAAAATCGCAAGCATTCCCAAATTTATAAACGATAGTGAAGTATATATAATACTTTCTCTAATTCAGCTTATGTAATTCAAACATTAATTCCTCTGTATTAAGTATAGTAACGTAACCTTTCAAAAGTTCGTGAGAAAATCTTTGTGCAATAGTTCAGATCAGCATGTAGAGATACACTGATACACTGACATAAAATAAGTCGAGAACACATCTCAAAATTCCAATGAGTAAATTCAAGTAAAGTAATAAAATTTTATCTTTACGAACAGCGAAGACAAACAATGATATGTGAGATAATGATCAATTTTTACGAAAATAATGTAATGTATTCCTTATCTCCTATTCCTATTCTCCCATGGAGAAAAAATGTAATATGCGTTAGAATTTTAGTAAATTTTATAGAACTGACAGGCCCATTTAGGGACAGACGTCCACTTGTGTAAAATTTACTTTACTTTTCTCATAAATGAGCGATCGTTATATAGTATATAATCACACTGCAAGGTACTTTATACATTCTGTAAATAAAATAAATCTATAAATTACCATACATAGAATTAATTTTATCGACAAGTATTTTTTGCCTTAGCGCTGACAAAATTTACTTTTTTTTACTGTGTAGTAAGTGCAAGTGTCTAAAATTCGAGTTGTTCGCGCTTACAGTCTTGAGAATAGTATGATTTACTTTACTATAAGAATAATTACTTGATAGATTTACTGTTATAAATTTTTACCTTACACTTACGATACTTTATACTTTCAGGTAAGTGAAGTTGTCAGAAATTCGGCAAAAGTAGCCGGAATATTTTTACTAGTTGTAATATTATTCTCTACAATTTTTCTCCATAATATTACATGTGTATCCTCTCTCTGTACATTACGATATTTCGCCTTTTTTGCATTCACGACCAGGCGAAACGTGTGAACGCCGAAACCTTTTATGACGGCTTGATTATAGGGATTACGGGATTACGTGGCGGGCAAACGAATTTATACTTAAAATCCGAATATGAACCCCGAGTGAACAGCTGCGTCTTCGCGACCCTTTCGCGCCCTTTCGTCACGCACGAAACGAGCGCATGCTGTGTACGTACTACATGTCTCTACTTCCTCCTCTCCGTCTCGTTTTCAGGCTCGTTGGCTTTCCTTTGTTCCCGTAGTGAAACGGAGTGACCACGGGAAAGAAACATGAATACGACCCGTCGCAAATGAATCGGACGTACGCTTGTGTGTACCAAGTCTAATTTTAAGCCACGATCGCTTACGATTTCCTTTATTTCTATCCGTTGGATAAGCCTCATAAGGGAAAAAAATATGTTAGCGTTAACTGCATGCAAATCGATATAAAAAAATCATGACGAAGAAAAGCTTCTTTCGTTCTCTCGTTTGAACGTTAATCGATCGTTGCATTTATTGTTAGACCAGCGTCTTCTTTTCTCTCTTTTTTTCCCTTTTAACTTGATACCATTAAATCGATACCATTAAATCAGAAATTTACCGGCGAAAGTTTTTTTTTGTGAGGAAAATCTTTAGCACGATAGAGATTCGAGCGTACACACAGAAAAATATATATTGTACACAAATAATACTGACTTCTTCCAAGTATTTCAAAAGTATTTCATATATCTGCAAATCTATTTTAAGTTCATCACAAGCATCCGATTTACTCAAAGTATATTCTGAATTCTAGAAAATTTAATATTTTCAATCAAGAATATTAAATTAAATAAAAAATTCGATTTACTTAAGAAGAATTCTTCCTTTACTTCAATCAAATATCATATTTACTTGTAATAAGAAAATTGCAATTATATCTTAACGAAAAAAATAATTTTTTTGTTATTATTGCTTTTTATTTTTCCAATTTAATTTATATTTTTACTGTTTCGCATACTCATATTCTTATTAATTACAAGTAATTATTAAAAAACACATCGCATTGCCGGCAAGATTTGAACCTACGATCCCTTAGAATGATAAACTTAATACATTTACGCTGAGCTAATCGCCACGCTTGTGATCGAGTCATTGCCAACAATATATTTCCTATTGTAATCATTTTTAATTTTATGATGACAGTTTCATATTATTATTTGATGAAATTATATGGAAACGAAATAATATGCTGATATTTATTAATTCAAAATAATTAAGATAAATATTATATGAAAAAACACCATTATAGAATAATATAAAAGTCATGTTGCATGCACAATTTGATCCCAAAATAAACATTTATTTAAATATGTAATTAATATATATAATTGAAAATATGAATTACTTCAAACAAGAAAAAAATTTCTTGTTTCTAAACTAGTTTCGCTTTTCCTAAATCTGTATAGAATTGAAAGAAATATACCAAATTTTTCTGACCAAATAAAATTTTCTTACATCAATATATTATTAAATATTCAAGTTAATCAAATCTGACTTTTCTTTGATAAAATTTTATAATATACTTCAAAATAAGAATAAATTCTTATTTTGAGTACCTGATATTGAGTATTATCTAAAACTTGAGATAAATACATTTTAAGACTATTAGCGAGAAAATATTTTTGATTGAAAGTAACTATTACTTAAAAGAAGAAAAATAAAATGAATAATTGTTTTTCTTGGCAATAGAATGATGTTTTTCTGTGTACGTATTTGATTACCCAAAAAATTAAGTTGAGAACACGTCTCCAAATTTCACGATACAACAATCAAGTTTTATTTCTACATATAAACAGTTTGCTTACAAGATAATTATCAATTCGTTCGATACGTGTAGAATGACGCACAGCGGGAAACGCAGCTCGTCCACCAAGAGTCGTGCCTTCGTGAATGATATCACTTATTCTCCTATAATACGTCGTCAACATCCGCCGCAGCCAATGTATGCGTTGCGCGCGACTCGCATCTGAGCGAGAGGTGTGATTCACATCATCATTACAAATCACCGAGGTAATTGCGTTATGTAAGCTGAGTGTATTACGAGTTCTCTCCCTCTCCGTCCCTATCTCTCATTCTGTTTCTTAAATTTTCTTCTTTCGTATTTAGTCAAGATATATATTATAAATTATTGTGCACTTGAAGGGATTATACCCCGAAGATTACTTAATAAATATCAATTCTCTCTCCCTCTATTAAATTTTCTTTTTTTGTATCTAGTCAATTTATGTAAATTACAGTGTGTTTGAAAGAATTACGTCTTGGAGCGTTTAATAAATATTTCTCTCTCTCTCTCTCTCTCTCTCTCTCTCTCTCTCTCTCTCTCTCTCTCTTTCTCTCTCTTTCTCGCTCCTCTCTCCTTTCTCTTTCAAGGGGGTTATATTGGAACGAATTCCAGTTACCACTGTCGCGAAAGAGAGCATTCACTTCTCTCGTTCTCTTAACCCGTAATAATCAAAAATAGCAGCACTGAACTTCAATGCATCTGGAACTACTCGATACACGAATCTCATAGATTCAGCCAAAATGCACAAACTCAACAAGGTTTTGTCACGTAAAACAAATATATGTATAATGTATATGTACACATACACACATGGAATCATTTAAATTAATATACGCAAATATCTCAGGATAAAAAAATATTTTTTCAAATCTTTCAAAAAATTTTATGATTTCAAGAGGAAAAGAAGATGGTGACCTTCGTTGACCTTAAAAAGATGTCCTTAAGATCAGGTCAAGGTTGCATAAACTTGTTTGAATGGAATCTCCCATTTTTTACTGCATATTCTTGTAGTTTGTTTCAAGAGTTTTCTAAAACGCTATAATAAAGTATTTTTTCATTAAGTACATTTTTCGAGTTAAGAGGTTTGAAAGTTACGGTACTGTCGGCATTTGCATTCTATCTAAGGTGTCCGACTGACGGCTAAAAATCTTTTGAATTGAATTTGAAAAATTTTTTGCTTGGAATCATGACTTTGATATCATATGTCAAAGCCATTGTAGATTATTCCTCTTATTTTCATTTATGCACTAAAAATTTATTTTTACGTAAAAATACAAATAAGAGGAGGCAACTCAACCTCTAATCAAGAATAATAAAAATCTCGATTAAAAAAATTTTTTTCGTTCTTAGTATAAACTTCACAGATGCGTATTAATGCGTTTTGGGAAAGAATTTTCAAATTAATAAAAAAAGGAATAAGTGATTGTTAAAAAAAAATATTGCGTCTAAATAGATCGTTTTAATAATATTTATTTGTAAGCCCATTAGTTGCCAATCAATATGGATCATCTTGGTATTAATCTAATTATGTTCATATTGTTAATTTATTTTATATTAATTTGTGACTTATACCTGACTATTTATATTAATTATTATTAATTAATGACTTCTGAACATTATACGTTATGTATAATGATATGCTGTGAACTTGAATTTGAAGTGACTCCGTATAATGTTGTAACTGTGGTAATCAACATTTCTTTCCTTTGAAGAATTCAAATCAATTTTTTACCTCATTCATAAGATCGTAGCACAATACACGACAATTCACATGAATGATTGATATGAATCTTTTATGATGGTTTTTTATTCTAATTATTAATTATGTGTTGATAATGAAGTCAAAACGTACACATTTATATATTATCCGGCTAATTAAAATTTGCGACTTTAATTTCATATGTTGTTCAATTATTAAAGTGTTTGTATTGCAATTTGCGCATTATTTACGCCGATTTCTAACGCTCTTTTTTTTCTAAAACTGTTAATTTGTTTGTTGAATTTGAAAGTCCTATTATTGCAATGTTTATATGTATATAAATTGAAACTATGTACTTTCAAAATGAACTATACTATTCGAACAGCTTGATGTTAAAATTTAAAATGCCTATTTACCTGCGAAATATCTTATCAGTTCATTTCCATGTCACAACTCTTCCGAGCGCTTTTAAAATAAAATTTTATAATTATCTTCGGCTGAGTCACCCGAATAACAGATTTCAACCTATCAGAAACCACATATTCTGATAGGTTGAAATCTGTTATTTCCTGTTCCTGTTGTACTTTTCAATTGTTTCGAGCTTTATCACATAAATAACGCGGTTATTTATTTAATTATTTATCGTGCCGACTTCTAACATATATCTTTCTTTTTAACTATCAATCTGTTTGTTGAATTTGGAAGTGTTATTGTGTTTATTATTATATTTATATGTAAACAAATGCACTTTTGCAAATACACTTTTCAGTTCTATAAACCTCTGTGCTTATCTACAGTTTTATTACAGCTTTTTCTCGTATTTTTGGTTCTTTTCTCAGAGCCAAAGTTTACAGAGCCATTCTGGAGCACGTAATAAATTAATATCTATCTACATACGAAAATCATGGAAGACTGATTAGAAGCAACTGGTGTAAATTGCAATCCATTCGGTGTCTCGCCGTGAATATCGCGCGATGAAAAGTTTCGCTCAGCTCCACTTCTCGTTCCACAAAAAGCTAGTGATCTAGTGATGCCATTTTTTGAAAAATGAATCGATTCCTAAGAATCGATTTATTTTTGAGGCCACAATTTTTATAATTGATTCCAAAGAATCGAGTTATATTGAGCTTGTTATTATTGAACACAATTTTCAATTATTATTGAACAAAATATTTTTGAACACAAAGAACAAAAAAGAAAATACGAGAAGAAAGCACGACTTTCAAAGGAAGAATAATGTAGCGCAATAAATAAAAATAAGTGGATATTTCTTTTTATCCTATTCATTCGTCTATCGTATAATTGTTGTCAGCTATTTCTTTCCATTTGTGAACAGCTTTTTACTGTCTGTCTCGATTTCTAGATGGGATTCTCGTGGAGAGACATGTTGAATGTAATTGGTTGATTCTACAGATAAGATAATCTATCATATATTCAATCGTTTGACGATCACATTGGGGAATTTTTGCAATACCGTATATCCAGATGCGATGAACGCTAAAGTCACGTTATTTAATGAAAAATCAAAACTGCGCATGCGCAGTTCGACTTTCCACTAAATAACGTGACTTTAGCATTCATCGTATCTGGATATACGGTACTGCAAAACTATCTCTATCATCTCTCCTCGATTCTAACTAAAAAGGAAGCGATGATAAATCAAATTTCTCAGAATTGGCTGACAATTGGATTCTTGAGTGTGAAAAAGAATCGATTCTCGATGTACATCGAATCAAAATCTGACATCATTAGCGTAACACACGCTAGAAGCTAGCGAGAGACCTCGATTTAAACGCGCGTACATATCGTCGAATGCGTCGAGTGCTCGCGCCGAATAGGGAACGCGATGAAAAAAAGCGCGCTTCGGCAACGGTGGCGATGACGACGACGACGACGACGACGACGACGACGACGACGACGACGACGAGGACGACGACGCTCGTTATTGAGCGAGCCCGAAAACGCCGTACTTTCGTTTACGTGCGTACACGTAGAGGATGGAGGACGACGCCTCGGCGCGTCGTCGCGCCGATGTCGCGCGCGCGCGCTCTCGTCGTTCTTCCTCACCTTTTTTTTAGCGCGAAAGTCGTGTCTCACGCCCGGGTGCTCTGCAGTGGTGATGATGACGATGACGACGACTACGACGGCGACAGCAACAGCAGCGATGCGGTAATCCAATATGGCAGCCTACACACATGTCAAAACAAACGCACCGATGCGAGGAGCAAGAGTGGAGCGCGCCGATCCGGGGTCGTGAGTCGTGACGTCGTGTGTGCTCCGAAAAATTCGAATCGTCACGGCCGATCTCCGGACTCCGACGCCGGCACGTGCCGACGATGTGCGTCGCGTAATGTCAGGCTGTAGATCACTATCGTCGTGATACGAACGCGCGAATGACGTACATGAAGCGGAGAGACGATGAGAAAGGAGGAAGAAGAATGCTGGCCTTCGAGCGCAATAAACGATACATACTCTATGAGCGCCCGCCACCGACTAGCAGCCAGCCACTGGCAGCGAGAAGTGAGACGCGCCAGCCAGCGGGGCCAATAGTGGGTGCAGGACGACTAGGAGGGAGGGGAAATCGGCGAGACCTCAGTGGCGCTCAATCGAGACGGACATCCCGGACTCCCAATCATTCTTCATCCTTGTTTATTTACGCTCTCCTTTGCGTATTGATAGAGAAGGAGGTGCTATTACGACATCACATTTACATTTTATACAATAACTTCATTAATAATCAATATTTAAATGTAAAATTTAACAAATACGTTTGTCAAAATGTTATTTGTTCAATTAACTCTAGACTCAAAATTACGAATTACATTTAATATTTAGGACACTATAAAAATGTGGTAGTACGCGTAATGGCTCGACGAGAAACAAGGACGGCTTTCCATAAAAATAGATTTGAAAAATTAATTTTGTTTAAAAAAGCATTTGGTTACAAAAATAATAAAAAAATTAAGTACAAAACGTATCCAAATTATATAAACATACGTATAACTTCTTCCGTATACAGGTACGTAGGTTACGTAATACTAAAAATCTATAGTACATGCAACATAAACTATAGATTAACAGAGCTCTGATCGATTTGTGGAATAATTATTTTATGAAATCTTTGAGAGAGAGAGAGAGAGAGAGAGAGAGAGGCCGTGAGCAATCAACAATTACTTAGGAAGCCACATTAGCGAAATGCCATTAACTTTGCATAACTCAAAATGTATACAACCAATTAAATAACAAAGAATACTCAAATATATATGTATATATTCGTATGATAATATCAAGTTTTAGAAGAATGAAGAAATATGTGTAATTAAATGATAAACTGTACTTTAAAAACGAAATGCTTGAGAGTAAAAATGCATTATAAAAAATACTGATTATTGTATATTGGCATATTAGCGTCATGGTGTAACGGCGAGCTATTAAACAAATTATTCTATAAGTAACCGCTAAAATTCGCCATTTAATGGTGGAGATTAAGAGAGGCCATAATATGTACACTGGCAACATAATACCACCTTCTCCTCTACATCACAGAGAAGAATGGGAGAATTGCTGATACCTAAGGAAAGAGTTAAATAAAACTGTCAATTATTTATCAATTAATAAATATCTTTATTCCAAAAATACTCTGTAATTTATATTTAAACTACAATAATTAGCATTCATATACATATAATCAATATTTATAAATTATAATTTTTAAAAAACAAATCCTTATCGTTCGAAATTATTCGTCATCACGCGGAGTAACACCAAATCAATTTTTGTCTTTTGTTTATAATTTATATTAATAATATTGTATATAAATGTTTATTATTGTAATTTAAAGTCAATATCCTTTAAATAAAAAATATTGACTTTAACTTCTGTAATTGATAAATAATCGCCGGCATTATTTTTTCCTTAGATACTCGCAAGTACTCCATTATTCTCTACGTCAAAATCATCGAAAACATGTATTTATCTTAACTGTGTTGTAATTTCAACGGTCACATATGTA
>NW_017259582.1:899117-915887 GCF_001594045.1 Atta colombica | reverse complement strand
TATTATATAATTGTATTATATAATTAATAGAAATGTTAAAAACAATTATTATATGAAAAAAAACTCAACCAAAACTAAATCTATCGTCCCCAAGATGAAAATGAATATAATTCATTGTGAAAAAATTAATTTTTTTATTGCTCTTCACAAATGAGTGCCTATCAAAAGATAAGATTTACAAATAGATGATCACTATTAATTACCTACAGATTTAAATCTCTATACCGCATTAAAGTTATAATTATAATAAAAATTATTTTTTTAATTTTTAAAATTTTAGAAACTACTTCAGTTCGCGCGCGGCTTATGATTGCGTTTCAAGGCTGAATATAATTTCAGCGCACAGTTTACAGAACGGGATATGTATTAATACAAATTTACACCGAAAATAGTATTTAAGCATTGAGAATCTAAATTAAATCATAATTAAGGATATAATTACCAGAGGCGGCGAAGTAAAATTTTTCAGTGTATGGAGTTCCCGAGGTTAGATTGGGAAAGAAGAGGAGGATGGGGGGATAAATATATTTCCTCATACATATCTTTTCTATATGGCAAAAGTATTCTAATTTTATTTTTTTTAAATAAAATTATTAGTGATTCTCCTCCACATTTAATTTATCGATCATTTCTCGATAAATGTATAATGTCGCAATATGATTTACGTTTTTCATTGTCGATCGAAGATAAGATTAAGATTAAGATTTTCAATGTCTTAAATAAAAATGATCTTTCATTCGAACAAAGTTGATATAGGAATTGTTAAAAGAACGCAAATAAATTTTACGTATTTTAGTACAAGATCTCTGATATCGAGACTGTCACGTAAAAATTGCATTACATCCTTCAAGCAATGCAGTGGCATTTTTTTTCATATGTTTGTAATTTCTAAATTATAATTTCTAATTTCTAAATTTCTCCCTGACCAAATATTATACAAAAATATGAAGTTCAGTGTATTCCATACATTGAATCATTCAGTGTATGGAGTACTCCATATCAACCATACTGGAATCGTCGCCCATGATAATTATTCAGTCGTATATTTATATTCGTGATGTCTAAGACACCTCGTTTATTTTATATATCCTTTGACAATACATTCTCTTACATAAACTATTATTGCGAACAAAATTTTTTTAAACAATAAAAACAACAGAAGCCTCTATAACGATTACAATCTTGATGCGGTATGGAGACTTGGATCTGTAGATAAATAGTGATTATTAGAAATATATCGGATGATAAAATTATTGAATATCAGATATCTAAAAAAAATCGCACCGGATATCCGGTAGAGCAATTATCCGACCTGACATTTTCCCGATAACCAATATAAATTCTAAAATTTAAAAAAAAAAGAGAAAAATAACAATAATAATTGATCAACTGTGGAACAGGACATTGTTTGCAATACAGTTTTAACATTACTTAATAATTAAAGTTTAATATTAATAAATTCTTTATGATGGACAATAACATTTCAGCATTTTCCGACGACAATCTATTTCGATTATCGCTATAAATCATAACTATGCAAAATTATGAACTATGTAAAAAGTTCAGTTGAAAATAAATAAAATTCTGCATCAATGATACAAACTTTCATATGAAATTTTAGCCAGATATATTGCCGAATACTAATGCTGTTCAACCGGATAATAAAAAAGTATAATACCGGATAATACCGGATATTTTCCAGATATCTGATGCATCTCTAATGATCATCTATATGTCTCTTTATATGTCTCAACTTTTGATCCATATATCAAGAGCAATTTTATTCTACGAGAGAAAAATATACATATATATAATTTTTTTCTATATATATACTACTCATTTTAATATATAATATAGTTCATATAATATATTTCTATATATATCTTAATTAAAATGAAATATAAGTCAGAATGAGCAATATATATTCCACAGCTAAAGTGTAAAATTTAATAAATGTACTATTATAATCTATGTATTTATGTAAGATTTTATCAACTGAATATAAAAATATCTACTACAGTAAATGTATTTATTTTCTAGACAATATATATAATGCATACTTGCTACAACATATTAGTAAAATAAAAGATCTCTAGTCAAAAGTAATAAAAAAATTTATTTTTGTTATTATAAGCTACATTCGTCTTCATCTTAGAGACGAGAGAGAGATCTAAAATGTTATTATGATAGCAGAGTAGTACGATGAACAAAAATATTTTATTAGTTTACTTATTAGTCATGAAAAGGGCTAGGTATCGTAGTGTCAAAATAAATAATTGGCGCTTTATTGGATCGAGTTTTTCTTACATAATTATTATTTTTGACATTTTTAATGTTTGTACAACATGAACAGAATTGTTTAATGGAAATTAGTAAGGGAATCAAAAACGACCTTATTCCTTCTTTAAAAAATTATTTATATTGTTATATGAAATGATACAAAAATTCTCGGATGAACCATAAGAGATTTGATAAGCAGTGTCAGTATCATTATCTTCGAGTGGCAATATAACATAAATTTTTAATATGATAAGAGAATATCACAATATAATATAAATTTCTGATAATATGATGGTATATCATAATATGATACGATAATGCCATTTTTATATTATCTGCTCTGTTTTATTTATATGCTCTGTATAAAATATAAATATAAAACTTTTAGTATTTCAGTGACGGAGAGATATAACAACTTAATACTTACGGAAATACAATATAAATCAAACTGAAATCTCTTGATTTTATGAAGTTTTATTATTATACCTTTTGTCATATCTTTTTATTTTGTTTATAAATAAAATGTATTTAGTAACTCTGAATATGTTTTGATATAAACTTTCATTAGAATTTGAAAATGTTTTATCTTTTATATTCATCATATATTGATTTTGGTCTTTTTATGTTTCAACATTTTCATATTCAACGATAGCAAACTACCATTATATAATATAATATAATATATTGTTTTATTAGAATTTGAAAGTATTTGATTCTTTATATTGATCACGTCTCTATAAATTTTTGATCTTATTTTCGTATTCAGCGATCCCAAAAAAAGATATTACATTAAATATGTTTTTCTTCTTACTGTTAGAAAAAGTCAGATGTGAAAGAACTAATTATATAGATTTATCGTGGAAAGTTTTATGCGAAAATTCATAATTTCTTCATAGCGCACTCATTTTTTCCTTCAAACACAACAACTATTTTGTGTTATCTTTAGTTATAAGTAAATAAAGTATCTCTGGTCTACCTAAGTTTTGCGATTTTTTTAAATTTTTTGTTGAATCCAAAGTTGAAAACTGATGACCTAATTTAAAATATTTCTGAAAATAAAAAGGAAAATATTTTTTAATACTTACATGAATGCAGTAAAGATTTTAAGAAAAAATAGCCTAAGTCCATGTTTCCATCTTTTTTGTAAAAAAATTTTAGAAAAAATTAGATGAGCCAATGTTATACATTTATAAGATTATAAGTTTCTCAACATTATATTGACATTACATTATTAATATGTAAAAATACACGAAGAACTATTTTCCAAACAATTGATTTATCTGTTTATTTATTGTATTTATTTTTATCTATTTATTTCTACGATATTTAATAAGTAAAATAGAATCAATAATCTAAAATAAAATATAAAAAATACGTTACAATACATGTATATACACTTAAGTTGCGTTCCGTATTGACGCTTACAGGAATGTAAACATCATTTGTCTTCATTTAATATTTGCTAGATAACAAGGATGAAGTGATGCTTACAGCGTGTGAGCGTGAAAATGAAATGTCTTCAGTATGTCTAGGTTGCATTCTATTATGCATATAATGCGTACAAGAGGTCATCATTTTATCCTTATTCAACTTTGCGAACATCCAGAGAACGCGTTTCGTTCGTACGTCAGCAGGTCGCCTTGAAGACGCGTAGCCTTGGATATCGACCGACCCGGCTCGACTCACCTTCGCCACTCGTCTGTGTGTTCCGACTGCGATCCCACGCGCTCTCTCTCTCTCTCTCTCTCTCTCTCTCTCTCTCTCTCTCTCTCTCTCTCTCTCGCTTTCTCTCTCTCTCGCTTTCTCTCTCTCTCGCTCTCCATCCTTCCGGCAACCGTGAGCCACGGCGTCGCAGCCTCAGCCCCAAAGACTCGAATTCGCCAAGTAGTATAGGCCGTGCAAACGCCTACGCCGCCTGCCTCAGGCTCGCAAGCGACTATGTCCCGAATTGCGAGCGAAGCGAAAGCTCTCGGAGAGAACTCGAAGGGGTCTGGCCGCCTTGTCTTATCCTCTCCGAGTCCTTGCTGCAGGGCAGAGTGGTGCTAATTCCAACCGGATGGATTAAAGTCACTTGATGAATTATTTTTAATCAAAATCGATACGCGACCGCTAGTCTTCGAATACTGATTCGCATTTGCTGTAAATAACATCAATGGAAATGAATTAGAAATATACAGCTTGTATTATTACTTGTATCCCGTCTTTTCTGCGTGTTTGCCATAGGGTGCGACCCTACTAATTCCATTGGGATAAATTAACACACGCTGAATTATTCTTTGTTCCGCTATTCCGGATAATATTTTCACGCCTCGCTGCTATCTCGTAATAGTGTCACCATCCGTTTAAAAGCTAATTAAAAGTAGAATATTTAAATAACGGCTCAGTGTGATCGATGCGAAAATGGCGAGTTTCGGCTAAGAGTAATCCGTCGTCGTTACAGCTGTCACTCTTCTCGTACGCGTCGGTATCTCGCAAACTCTCCCGGAGTAGCATTTTCACCCCCATCCCGCGTCGCGAGTCAGAGTTTCGTGCCATAGACTGTGTTTGTGCTTTACGGTCCTTTGTCATGAGTTCGCTCCATCCTTCGCCTACCCCTAACCCATCCTTCATGACGCGAATTCGACATTGTCTTTGCCGTCAAGATTCGTCATGGACGCGGGCGTTGCGTCTGACGCGACGCGACGGCGATTATAAAAAAAAAAAAGTAGATGTTTGAAAAGTCGACTAAAGCGCACGCGTCTCCGAACCTATTAACGCCAGACAGATCAAATCAATAAATGTATACACATCTCGTGTATTGTGAAAGAAAATAAAATTCTCATCTCACTTTAATAAATAAAATTCTGTTTAAACTTTATTCTGCAAAACTTTGTAAAAATCAAAGTATATATTTTTTTATGTATTAATTTATTTATTGTAGTTTAAGAATAATCTTTACTACAAATGTGTGTGTTGTTACTAAAGATATTAAAAAATGTATAATATATTTTTGTGTGTGTCTAAGTCAAACTTATTAATTATTTTTTTAGTAAGATCATAAAAAATCTTGAAATAAAAGTTATTTTATCTAAGAAAATCTATATTGTTGAATCTTAAACAAAAGTTTTAAATTACTCTTTTTAATATTTTCAATGACAAATATAAATAAATTTTTTATAACTTCATGATTTAAAAAAGTAATAAATGTGTAAAAAGTAATAAATGTTCAAATTAAATATATTGTATATTACTATTCTTTTCATTGTATGATTCTTTTTTAAATTAAATATTAAAAAGAAACGAATAGAAATCTTTTCAATTGTAAATAGATTTTTGTGAGCAATGCAAAATTTAAAAATTAAAAAAATATTTTTGTGCATTAGTTTAATTTTTTTTAAAAATAATTTTTAGTTCGAAGATGTATGTTGAATAAATCAAGATTTGATATAAACGTATTATTTTTCTTAATTGTATTTCTTTAGCAGATTAAAAAAAATGACAAAGCAACGCCGGAGGTACTTACATAGCAATCTTGTACTTAGAATCTTACGAAGAAGGAAAATATTATGGTCGACAAGATGTAACATCAGGATTTCTATGCATACGTCTGTCTGTATTTTTACATTATGAAACTCGGGCGCCTCTATATTACTCAAAGAGAATGCACAGTGCGTAAACAGACATAAAAAGAGAGGCGAGGGAAAAGTGACAGCAGATAAGGGGACGAGAAATATTCTGTGCACAACTTTCTACTAGGAATATCTACCGGAGTAATGCAAATACAAAATTTTTGTCAAAAAAATAAATCATATAAGTAAGATGTGTTGCTACAAAACGCAACGTATATAGAAAACGGAAGAACAATTGTTATAAAAAGTCAGATAAAAAAATTAAAAATTAGTAATTAATCAATATGAATAGAGGTTTGTTTAAGTTTTAAAGAATGTAAAACTTGAAAATATATAATACTAATAATGCAGACACTAGATGTGTTACGTAAATTTATTATTAAATAACATAAAATTTTGACCTCTATGCACTTTCCTATATATAATAGCACTGGCATATTGGAATAGCCAAACAAATTTTCACAATTCATTCTCCTACCGCGCATACCTCGGGAATGGTACATCTTGTCTTTTTACATTCTGGATGTGTACGTGATTATACACATACAGGGTATCTCAAAACGTAAGATGAATATTTTATAGATAAATTCTTTGTAACACTTTAAGATAAAAAGTCTAATAACACAAAAATGTCAAGACTACGACAGTTTTTAAATGGGAAGAGTTTAAAAATTACAAATGATGAGGGGAAATTTAGAATTTCGATCGCTTAGGGATGGCAAGATGCTATATGAAGAGAAATTAAGGAAGGGAGGAAGCATGCTTCCTTAAAAAGTTTGTTTTCGATAATAACAAGCCTCCAGAATATAATTATAGGTAGATTGTTGAAAGAGTTTCCTAGAAGATGTTACTTATCTTGTGTAACGCCATACTTTGGGAGAGCTATGTACCCTCCATAATGGAAAGTAAGTCATCATGATCCAGAAATCTGGTAAACCAGCGGAGGATGTCATACCGATCCATTAGCTTTTGTTATCTGTCTTTCCCAAAATAATGAAACAACTATTCATACAGAGGATATACTTATCATTGAGCAGAGACAGCTAACACTAGACCATACGGGCTCCGAAAAGAATACAACACTATAGTGCAGACAACACAAAATAGTTATGATAAATATTTATTATTATTTATTTTCTGAAATTTTATATAAATATTTTATATATATTTTATATAAAGCTTTTATTTAAACTATTATTAAAAAATAGATTAAATATTTAATGTAATATTTATGATACATATATAAATAAATATATAAATAAATATTTCTATTAAGTATTTTTTATTTGAATTATTATGTCTGATTAAGTATTTCCATAACATTTACTACAACATTTACAAATATTTTCAAATATTTTATAATAAATATTTATGATCTATGCAATTTAAAACTACAGAAATATTAAAATAATTTGCGAAATATTAAAATAATCCTTATAAATATTTATAAATATTTTGTAAATAATTTTAAACATTATATGCTGGGAGAATAAGTACATATAGACTTCTTTTTCTTCTACTTCTTCTTCTTCTTCTTCTTTCTCTTCCTTTTTCTCTTCTTCTTCTTCTTCTTCTTCTTCTTCTTCTTCTTCCTCTTCTTCTTCTTCCTCTTCTTCTTCTTCTTCTTGTCTGATAAGGATTTCCGATTCATGATTAGAATCGCATAATACCATGAATCTTTGCATAGTCTTGTGAATAAAATTATATAAGAATAAAATATGGTTACACATTGGTGCCGCCATATTCTTGCATCGATGCCATCAATCAATCCCAGTCGTCCTCAATTCGAAAATCTCTAACGTGAGCGTCTCTAAAGTCGAGCTACCAACTCTCGCGCAAAAGATAGTTTCCATTGTAGTTATCATCGGTCGTGATTTTCAAGATAATTTCGCGATATGACATGGCTTTTGTGCTCGTCTATTCCTAACTTCTGGTTATTCCGTTGCTCGATACTGCAAAAGATATTCATTCCATTTTCCCTCCCTCCTTAATTTGATCGACGCCGCGCGAGCGCGTTCTCACCGGGCGTATCAGTAAAAGAAGGTCACCGGAGGATACTTATATGAAATTGTAAGAATTTGATTTTCGCATTTGTAGAATTTTTCGCTTTTGACTAATTTCGTATATAGAAACAAGTTACAAATATATGAAATAAATTTTTATTTTTTTAATTATCTAAATATATTTTTATTAGTACTAATTAAGTTGATTTCTGAGAAAGGGGATATTTCTTTAAGAGATCTACATCAATTCGTCAATATTTCCTCTATAACAATGATAATAAATTTCACATGATATATCAAATTAAACAAATAATATCTTTATCGTAAATAATAGATATTTATTTATTATTACTAAATTTATATTATAAATACACAGCGTACTAAATCCATTTCACTTAATAATATCAGCAGTTTAATTATTGCGATATTTTCAGATTTTATTTGTTCTCTATAGTAAATAATTGCTAATTAAAACTCAAAACATTCAAATTCATTTTTGCTCCATCATTACAAAAAGTCGGATCAATTCCTATAATATAAGTAGTTGAGACCACTATCTACCCCCATAATACAATATATTTTTAAAGTGCCGTAGGCAAAAAACGAACATTAATTTAATTAATTCCGAATTGACAAAAGCAAGCGTTGTTTTAGCGAGCCGGCGATTTTGAGGAATAGATTGAATTACACAAGGAGAGGAATGGAATAATGTACAATTGGGTCACCGACGTGAGATAGATTGGCATGCAGTACTCGTCCGTTTGCTTTGCAAAGATCATGATTTCTGATTCGGTGCTTCAGAGATACTGAACACGGCGCACCCTCCTGTCCCTCCTCCCACCCCCTTATATTCATTCTCATCGTCGATTGTGATTGCCGCAGAGGTTGTTTGCATACTATCGCCTCTGGAATTGAATTACTGTCGATTTAGACATATTCGCATCACGTGACGAGTCGAGATCCGTCTTCCTAGATTGATAATGCGAAGGGTTTCCCGTCCTTTCACACGGGAAAGGAGAGATTTATAATGTACGCGGTATTGAGAAAATTTCGCCGATCATGGCAAACGGCAGCGAGTACCAATACGAGTCCTTTGTGAACGATGATGTCTAATATAGGCGCGTTGAATGCCGATACGACTAAGAGTCGTCTGCTGCCTGCGATATATACTTTCAACGAATCTGTAATATATTCCACGGGAGATGCCACGGAGATAGGCGCGTATCTGATCTGCAGGCATTTCAACCGGGCTACACATCGACAGCATATTCAACAACTATTCTCAAGGTACATACTATTGTACGAATACTATATACGAAGAACGGAATTATAGAAAACGTTTCACCCCCCCCTCCGAATTCCAGAATCAATTACATATCGTATCTTAAACTTAATTACTCTTAAACTTAATTAAACTTAAAAACTCCGAAATGAAAAAAATAATAGCGTACAATATTTTGAAAAACTAAAATATAAAGATGTGCAAATTATTCGAATTGAATTGAATTGAATCAGATAAGATTGATTCGGATTTGACTCTTCAAATTCAAACTCTTCGAAAATTTGAAATCTGAGAGATTTGAATACGAATCACATATGTATATTGTCAATCTTTTAAAATCGAATTATCTCATTTCTTATCTCTCTATTTTATACAGGATGATTTAGATTAACTCCGTGTCCTTGTAAAGACTTGTTTTTGACTGATTCTGATTGACTGAATTCTGAGATGATTTTTTTCTCTACGAAAATTTTATCTGATATTATTTTTTGAGTTAAAAGATAAAGTTAGCAAATTACGAGCTGTGTACAAAAGGTAAGCAGGAGCGGCTCACTCACTGATTGACGTGAACGAGGGGCACTCGTTGCGATGAGCTTAAGGAATCTCTGTATGTGTATATATGTGTGTATACAGATAACAGCTTCTCTTTTTATTATAATAAAACGCGTTTCTTCATTTCATTTCTTCGGATTATTTCAGTAAAGTAAAAAAAAGATACACAAGATTTTAAGATATACAAGTGAAAAGTTTCCAAATTTTTAATTCTTAATCTATATCTTAAAAGATATTTTTTTCTCTTTTTCTTTCGTTTAAATCTCTAGTTGTTGTTCCTCTTAAAGTACTACATCTTACCTACATCTTACTACATTTTACCTTGATGAGAGGTACTCATCTTTTATCTTTTAGAGATATTTACTTTTTCATTCTTTTATTTTCTTTCTTAGCAGAAAAACTTAAAAAACTTTTTTTAATATTCTCTTTTTTAATATTCTCATTGTACAGTTATTCTATTTACAACTTATTCAAGGACAACAAAGTGTGATAAAATCGATAAAATTGAAATTACGAAAATCTTGCACTTGTATTTCTAACGGAATAAGAGGCTAAATGATATATTGATGCATTATGCAATAAATCGCCGCGGATGTCGTGAAAGAAAGAAACGCAGCACATCATGTACTACCGCAATGTAATAAACAGGATACGCTACGAACTAAGTGCCAGGATGTTAAGACGTCGTCACTATCCTTATTTCGCGCCCTGCCTGACCCGAACTAATCAAGCAGGTAATAATCACATTACATTAACAAAATTACCTGCCAGACTAACCCTGGCGGTTCGACCCTACGTCAATGCGTAGGAGACTTTGGACTTTATCCTATTCTCCACATATTCGCGCTTATCTACCCAAGGCTATGTATCTCGAACGAGAGAATCCTCGAACACGAGAAAGTTTATACCCTATAAGCGCATAATGTTATTAAATATTAAATAATATTTTAGGTATATTTTTAGAATATTAAATGTTTAATAATGTAATTTTTAATGTAACGTTTTAATAATATTTTTTAAAATTATATATTAAATAATATTCCTGAAATATTTATGAAAAAAATGGTTATATCATTATCTTGTATGTTGTCATGGAGTACTAAATCATGAGAGTACTAAGTGTTATCTATATTTTTCAGTTCTAGTAAAATTAACTCAAATTTGAATTATCGAGATCACCTGTTGGCGGCCACAGGCGAAACATACTTTGCGTGTTAGATTCAATTGGCCCGCGGCCTTAAGATACAAATTTCTAATAGCATCCGCGGAGCGCCATTTTGTAAATTTTTTCTGTAAATTCAAATATTATGAAATTGCAGCAAAACGTTACATGACTTGTAAATGCTGCATGTTTCTGTTGTAGAGATATTGTAAATTCTTAAATATTTCTAATAATGTATAGAGAGAGGAGAGAGAGAGAGAGAGAGAGAGAGAGAGAGAGAGAGAGAGAGTATATTCTGTAGTATATTAATAACTAAAATGGAGCTTTTAAACTCATGTGAGCGAAAAATACTATATTCGGTCAAGGCGATCTTTTTTAAAGATAGTTTTGATACGTTTTCTTGTGTGATGCCTTCTAAAAATTCTACTGAAATATTCGTATCTCTCGTTGTCGAGGCGAGTTGGCTTCAGAAACGTTATTAGGATTTAAAGAAAGTTGTGAAATCCGGATTATCGTCAGAACAAATATCCACATTAAACGAGATTAATTAAAAGTTCTTGCCACCCTAGGCGTCTGCCCTTAGCGGAATAAATCTTTTATATCCTTTATGATAAGGTAGAAGGGAAAAGAAGGGGGAATGAGAAGCAGATTTAGAAGAGCATTCAAGACGATCACGCGGTAGGCTGCGCTCGCGAATTTCTTCGTGAATTTCACCGTGAAACGATCGCTCGAATCGACCGTGTTTTCCCCGAAGGCGACGCGAGCGACGGCTATCGATGGATGTGAGGAAAATGGATGTACGTACAAATCTGGGAGCTGAAGCCGCCAGATAAATTGAGATTGACGGAAATGTCGAATATTTTCGATCTGGAAAACGCGAGCGCGAGCGCGACCGTCGGCGAAAGTGCTCTTATTTAATTTACAACCGGTGTCGGCGCCCGACTATTTCCGTATCCGTGATAAAGGAAATGTTGATAGAGCGCGTGAAAAATCGTATCACCCACGAAGAGCGTAAAAAGGAAATGTCCCGTTTTCAAATAAAATCAATTTTTTAATCAACTATTTAATCGATCTTTCACAATTCCTCGTAAGCCCTTCATGAATATGAAGAGCTGCGATACAATTTTTAAAATATTGACGCTAATCACGGCAATTAGTGCTAGTTAAAAATCGTGTATAATTTCTTTTTCTGAAATAATTGTCAGGGTATGCGATAAATACCATGATGATGTGGAGCCGGAAATTGTTGATCTATACTGCAATTAATTGGAGCACAAATAGAGCAGTTCCAATAATTGAGTATTCGGCCCAAGTATAGTCAAGGGTGTTTTGAAGTGGAAACATGAGTGGAGACACTAGCCTCGATACGAGCACATTCAAACATCACAGGTACCTGTATCAGATACTTATGTTCATAGCTGCATGATTCGTAATTGTTAAATGTCTGATATTCACCTAAATTGTCTAAAATTAAAAAATTCTCAATTTCAATCTATAAGGTATTAATAAATAATTCTTTTTTATTTGTATTTATAATAATATGGATGTTATAAACATCTACAATGTCGACCAAAAGTTTGGAACCGTTAATTTCAAACGTTGATTATATGAAATAAAATTTATGCATTATAATTTAATATCTGTTAATTGATTCTATTGAATTTCTTGTTAAAAAGCAGAGAAATTACGAAAAGAAATATAGATACTTGCGCATTATTGAACATAGTATTAGTAAGAATCAATCGTAAATTGCAGCATTCATTTGAATGAAAATCTCAATTTATATTTTTTTCATTGAAGAAAATTTCAATTTCGCGAAACAAGATTCCCGCATCATTTTGCATGCGAAGGCGAAATTTACTCCGCGTGATACTTGCAATATTCGCAAGACATTCGAAAATCCATTTTGATTCCTGAAAAAGATAAATAGCACGTACAATAGAATGTCTCGGAAATTGTAAACTCTTTCTAAAGCTTTCCGAAACTAAATTAAGAGTAATAATTATACATTTAGCTAAGTCGACGTGATATTTTCTCAATCTAATTTATTTGATTAATCTATATTATTTATTTAATACTGTATTCTTATGTAATAAATTCATTTCCATAGCATTGTTGACTACTACTTTCTCTTTTTATCTTTCTTATTGTTGATTTTATCGCAAATCGAGATCTCCAATTTTCCCTACAGTCTCTTTCTTACAACAATATAATAGCACAATAGCACATCTGTCTGTCGAGCCGGAACAATGCTGTTTCTCTAAACATGCAGAACAAAAGAGAGCATCCAATTTTATTTATCTTTCAGTATATTGTAAACTTTCTTTCCACTATACACTTTATCTGCGTAAACTTAACGATTAAACTAATTATGAAGCGAATAAACGAAGTTGTAATCATCAACAATATTACTCATCGAGAAAAAACGTGTAAGATAAACTTCCTCAGTCACGAAAAAAAGACAATTAAACATTCAATTCTGTTCACACAAACACAATCCAAGCGTTGCACAATCGCACGAAAATATTTATAAAGTAATTTACTCGATATCTGTCTTTAGATATCTGTGTATTTCCCGGCTCTCTTCCATGGGGACTCGAGCAGCAATTGAACGATTTATTCGATTATCGATGGAGCAAGCATTATTAGTGAGAACTCCGAAACTACATACATTCAACTCAGATCCAGATTATTGTTAAAGTCGAAACATTGTATGCAATAATGACCACGTTCTATTCGAAAGCGCGCACCTGCCGTGTATCACTTCCTTTGAAGCTTTGTTAAAGTCACTTCTCTCAGGGGTATTCGACGACCGGTCAGTCGCTCAGAGCTTTCAGAGGGCCTTAACGTAATGATCAATTGTGCGCGATCCGCTCGGAAGAAGCCGAACGTCCTCTTTGCTTCTACCTCCATGCATCTTCGTCTTCGTTTCCTCTTTGTAAGCCCTCCTCTCCGTCGTCCAATCCTGCCGCGCCGCGCCGGCACCACCGGAAGCGATTTCATCCCCCGGCACACCCGTCTATATTGCCTCTTACCTCGTCGCATCCTCATTACGTTCGCCGTCGCTATCATCTCCATCTCGTGAAATCCCCCTCATCCCATCTCCCAAAACGTTATTACGTCGCTCACGCGCTAGCTATGCTCCACGTTCGATGCCGTGCGCGGTTCTCGCAGTATCCCTTCTTTCCTTTTTTTTATCTCAAATCTCCTACCCGCATCGTTTAATCTCTCCCGCTGCTTCCGATCGCTTCCATTTCCTTGTAAAATAAAAAGTTTGCGATAATGAAGTATCACACCGATATTCGCTATCTTCGATATTGATGATATTTTTATTTGTTATACAGGTTTTTATGATACTGTGTAATTTTTATTTTTATTACCTTTTTCTATTTAAAAACTTAAAAAAGATGGCCCTGAATTTGTTTACGCTGTAATTGATGATACTCTTGTAGATGAATAATCAACAAAATTTGTCGAGAAGAATACGAAAAAATTATGAGCCTTGACAACAATTTGCACGAAAATTTATCACCCTCTCGAGTATTTCCAATAAACGCGAGGTTGCCGGCCAACGTGAATAATGATGTTGACGGTAACATCATGTAATCTGATTATAACGTCAAGTGGTAAATCTTACAACAATATGCAAAGTGCGACGAACTGTTTAAGATACTACTTCAATTTGTCTCCGAGCACTATCAAATTATGTTTAATGGAACATTAATCGTAATAATTTATTTAGAATAGAGAATCTCTATTACAAAAGACAAAGAGGAAGCCGTGGATAAAGACCAGCAGACAGGCGGTAGGTATGTAAAACCAGCAGAAATAATTAATAACCTTGTAGATGACGGATTATACGCCGCGACGTTCATCCCAGTTTGATTAATCGCCATTGGTTTCTCGCAATGCGCAATGTTTAAGATCAGAGAAAAATCTTTGAAAATAAAGATACATTAAGCCCCGCCGTTCGTTCTTGCGTGACGTTCTAAGAAAGATTATACATATATGTATTAAGAGAGATGTATTATGCTGGAGCGACGTGTCGCGACGGCAGAACTCGATCGATACAATAAAATAAATTCTTAATTCTAAATAAAACATCACGTGCATTAAGAAAACATACATTAAATTAAATATTGCGTACTAAATCATTAAGTAAAATGTTACATGCATTTCTTGTTCTGCCTCAAGCAAAACAACAAATTACGATATCAAAATGATGTCAAAACAACTTCGAAATGATCTTTCATTTGAATTAATGATCAAAAGTTATCTTTCAATTATTTCCATTCATTTTAATATTCATTTTAATATCATTTTAATATCATTATCCTGACTTGTTGTTCTACTTGGGACTTTATCTTATACATCACATGAGTAGTAAATTATATACTATACTCAGATCGTACTTTTCGATTCATTTCTCTTGTAAGTTTCAAAAATCATAATTTGAAGGTCTCATTATATTCTTATACATTATTCAAATATTTTTTTTAGATATAACTTTTTGTTTGGATGTATATTTGAATGCTCAAAGTGTTCTTCATCACTTTCTACACATATCTGAACACGACATTACACACTAACTTGGAATATTATTTCAAATCAGTTTGCGTCCATTATTTCGACAACGACTTAATGTTTGTAGGAACGTTTGTTCCTCTTTTTTATCCAGGAACACATTCACGAAATTTTAAAACATTCTTATGACTCACTCTGTACAAATACCTTATATACATTTATATGTAATATATATAGACTAATTAATCCTTTTAAAACTAACAAATATTTTTGAAATTTTACGGAAATCAGAAGATGTAGACTTTGATTATGTTATTAGATACATTATATTTTTTACTATTTATTGAATTCCAAAAATTAGATTTATATTATATAATATTATAATCCATTTATTGTTGTAAAATGTAATCAGTTGAAACATGTAAAGAAAATAATTATTTATAAAATGAATTTATTTCGATTCGAGCGTATACTAAATATCAATCATGCTTTACTGTTTTGATAATCCCAATAACTTCGAAAAATTCGGGCTATACGCACCCTTCGCGCACGAGATGTCTTTATCATGATGAAATATGCGTATAATACCGCTTTGTCCACCCGCGTCGCGATCCATAGACGTAGGGGAGCCCTGCTTTCACGACCCTCTATTTAATCCGGCCAAACCTCCCTTTTTCAGAGCGAAACGTTTCTATATAACTGTATATATCCTACGAAAACATGGCTGTATACAGCGCCAGCGCGTTTCGCATAAGATCCGTAAGGATTTATATCTGGATTACTAAACAGCCGGTCACAGGTAGTCAGATAAATATTTAATTGCATGAATTATTTATCATCACGGCAAAAGCAACCTTCGTGCATTGTCTCCCTGTCTAAACCCTGCAATTTGCGACCGTACACCTAGTCTGATGACGCAGCAAAGTTTCAGAGTGTAGCAAACTCTTAGATTATATACAAGACAAGAGTGTAGAAGTTTTAAAAAGGATTAAATAAAAATTGAAATTAATTATTTCTGACGTAATATATGTATAATAATGTTTTTTTAATATGTAAAAGAATCTTGCAATTAATGTGTACTAACCATACTTCAATAACTTTTTTTATTATTGAATATAGTGCATAGGTCTGTCTTTTATGAATTGGTAAATTCTCTGAAATAGTGCATACTAGTGCAATAAGTTGAAAACAAATATATAATAATTATTTCATTTTAACTTGTTGCACTGTGTGCACTAATTCAAAGAGTTTTTCAATAAAAAACAGACCTAATAGAAACAATATTCAATGCTAAAAGTGTGAAATAAAAGAGCAATAAAAAATATAAGTAGAAAAATTTTCTAATTAATTAATTTACAA
>NW_017259582.1:894836-899017 GCF_001594045.1 Atta colombica | reverse complement strand
TATATATATATATATTTGTATATAATTTGTATATAATGTTTTCTAAATTATATCATCACAAAGTTTTCTAACAGTTAAATTGTACCTAATACTTATGTACTTATTATTTTCGATAATTATTTATTTATTATTTATCTATCATATTATTTATCATTTTAGGATTACATAATTATGTATATACTTATAAAATGATAAATTAAATAATATTTAATCTATATGTGATAAGCTAAAAATGAGACATTAAGTTGAAAACGTAACAAACACGTTAATCAAGTTCTCAAATCGTATCATTAATCGCATTATTATTATATATTGGATATTTTGTTATTTGATATTAATATGCATAAACCTTCTCTCTCTTTTTACTATTTTTAAAAGAGATACGTTTTTTGAAACTCGATAAATATGATTTAGGAAACCGATCGCTTAAATCATAAATATTTTTTATACCATAAAAAAGCTTATAATAAATTAATATATTCTTAGCACAAAAGATTAATTATATAATAGTAGGTATCTCCTACACCAGTTAATTTCTAATATTTACTTGCGTACAAATATCAAAACTTTTAGGATCAGTCATCATCTTAACTTACATCAAGAAAATTAGCATGATAAGCGAAGGATTAAATATAAAAACCAACTATGCATACCTAAAGATATCGAATACTTATTTTTGTTTTACGAGTTGCAACTCGACTTATTTAACATGGCAAATTCAGATTTTCTCTCAAAATAACCCTCGTGCTTCCACAGAGAGTAGGCCTTACCCATTATTCGCATGCTAGACAGATACATCGACCGTCGCATCGTACAAAACGAGACAATATCCCACTCGTTGATGGACCGTTGTTCTGAGAACACCGAGATGCCCAGAGAGACATAGTAGAAGTGGATACACACAGTCAGATTGTTTCTCATTCTCTGGAGGCGACGCGACGTTGACGCTAATGGCGTATATTTTTGAAATCGCACCTCGACAAGGGATACAGTTAAATCTCTGACGCAATAATATATTTCACTTTACCGCTTTCTCTTCTTCCCCTCTATTTTTCAGATTAATTTAGGAATAGACAAGATAGGTGGTTCCACAAATTAAGTTAAAATATTAAAACATCGTTGATATGCTCAATTGTAAAGCATACAAAAATTAACGAAAATAGGTAAAATTAGCGAATTTTTCCTTAAACAATTGTGAAACCTTTCTAATGTATGTATTTTCTTGTATTTTTTTCATTTGCAAAGCACATAATAAGATTAACTAAGACAGGTTTCCTCTTATTAATAAATTACTCTTAGATAAATTTCAAAAAAGATCTGAAAATAAATTGCGATTAAAATGGAGTTTTTTATGGTTTCACTTATAAAACTCTATTTCCCTAGCGTATGCAAAGCGTTGAAACGGGCTTGCTCGAAAAGAAGAGGAAGCAAGTACGTAAGAGGATCATGCCTGCTTATGGCAAAAAGATTTATCGCTAGCATTGTAAACGTAGGGGTGGATTGTAATTTCCACTGTGCATCATAAATAACCAATCAGACTCGTGATCGTATGCACGTTGCTGCACGACGTCAAAAGCAAGATTTGCGTCCCTTCGCTAACGGAAAGGAGGGTGCTGGCGAAGGTGGATGCTTTCGGCACCCTCGGCGATGCAGTACCCGCTCCGCGTTCTCTATGGGAGGGCCCATTTTGCGAAGGTCATGGAAGAGAACTCGACATCCTTCTTTGTTCCTACGCGCTTGTCTCCCCTCAGTACCCTTGGCCTGTCCCGTCTCATTGTACGACTAAATGAGGATTGAGAAAACGGGGAGAGAGATTCACGATACCGAGCCTGCGCATCCCCTTGGTGTCCCGCGTTGAAGGATCCAGTTCGCAAATTTCTCCCGTTCACCAGGAGGGGAACTTCTTAATGAGCCTTTGCCACTTTCAATCCCGTTGCTTGCCGAGCGTAGAATGACTGAGCGGGATTCTCATCGAGTAGTCTTACAAAATATCCGGATCATTATGAAGGTACTAGGTAAATTATTACGCTCGGATGTCAGTCAAGATATACAGCGAACGACCGGCAATAAGGTTCCTGACGATGCTGTATCAAATTTAATATGACAATGAACGGGGGTTATACTCGCGAGATAACAATATAATTTTGCTTGCGCAAACTCTTTCTATTGTATCTAAGTATAAAGTTTTTACACGTAATTTCACGCTCGTTTCATACATGCTCAAACACATTTTCATTTCACAAATACTATCGTTCCATAAGAAAAACTAAGTTATAATATAAGTTAAATTTTAGAATAATTTAGAAACATAACAATGAAAATGAAAATTCGTATTCGCATGTTGAAATAAAAACTTCTATCTCGAATTAAGAGCTCCCGCTTTGCTTTTATATAGTAGATTATCTATATTTTTCTTTTATTCACCTTTCTGTTTTCAAGAAGAAAGTTCTATATAATTACATATAATTATCTATATTATAAAATTACATATACTTATATATAATTATTCATAATATTATATGTGATTATATATAAAACTTTTTTTGATCAAAGAATTATTGATTATATATAAATATACAAGGTGTCCAGAAAATCGTTTTCGAATTATAGCCACTTGTTGAAAATAAATTTTGTTTTTAATAAAAGTATTGAATCTTTCATCTCGCTGGTGTCATCGAATTTCTAATGCAATAGGCTTGCATTTAAGCTCATGCAAATCATAAATATATTTTTATATACAAAAATGTAAAATTTTTTGAATGTCTCAACTTCGTTTTTCTTAGAAATCTGAACATTTTCGAATTCAGATTCAACACGCTAAAGATTATAAGGAATTGAATTTTTCTTTTTCAGACTGCAGCGAAAAAATTAAAATAATTTGTATCTGTATTACACATATTTATCATTTCTTTACATATTATTTAAAAGGTTCAAAAAGGATGCTCAAAACAATCCCTCAAGCTTTCTTTTATAATTCAAATATATACATGTTAATCGTCTATGTAATCGGTTTTCACGCAATTAATCAGTGTCGGAAATTCGAATCGTCGCCAGCAACGCGAGAAAATAGCGCTCTTCAGTATAGAACTTACGATCAGTATGGATCAGTGTGGGTCGCAGGCGCGGGGCTTTTAAATTTTTAAGAATCAGGTCGCGGTGGCACGTCAAGCGTATCGTTAGACGTCAATGACGACGTGGAGAAGACGGGATAGTGCGAGATGGATATATCGGGATGAGATTATCGATGTAAGAACACTTTTCTTTCCCGTCAAGCTCCCGAGACGCGTGAGCTCCGAACGTGGCCATTAGCAGCACTTCGCTTCGTACATATCGAGTACCTGTCGCTGGCTTCCGAGAATTCAATTTTCACATTTCGGCGAGAGCAATTGGGTGAACGAGGATGGCAGAGGATTTAAAAAAAATCTTTCGTTTTTTCCCCTTTTTCTCTTCTCTTTTTCCCGAAATAATAAACAACAATAATAAATTTCATCTGCAATATTCATCCTTTTCCCTCATCGATTAATGCTGCTGATGGAAAAGCTGACGCGCAATTTGTAACAATATATGGCTTTAATTCGACAAAACGTTGTCGTCCATCTGCACATCGTCGATCAGGGGATGAAATACGCGCTGTGCGATCACTTGTGAAGCAAGAGTTATTACAACTTCTGTTTGCAAAAATTATTTATATTAGATAAAGACATTATTTTAAATATGCTACTGCGGTCTGAATATTAAGAAATTAATCTTAAAAAACTATAATAAACTGTATTGTACTTGTAACTGTAATTTGGAAAATTTGGAGGGATTATTAATATTTCAGATTGATTGCGTTGAAAATCCGACAACCATATCGGCACGCAATTATCATTTCTGAAATTAATTCATTTATATAAATATATATAATAGTTCAACATCTTAATATTCAGACCGTAGTGGGGCTTCGTATTTAAAGTAATGTATTTAACATAAATGGTCTTGTTTCCAATTTTATTGTTTAAAGACATTATTTATAGATTATTCTTACAAATAATGTATATTTTCATCCAAAAAAAATATTAAATAAACCAGACTTGCAGCCGAGTTGCACATTTCAACCGATTTTGTCTATTGCCCCCACTCTTTTTGATGATTCAAGGATGATATTAGCCGATATCTTACACAAGGCACTATAGAACTTT
>NW_017259582.1:886034-894736 GCF_001594045.1 Atta colombica | reverse complement strand
TTAGAAAATCAAATATATTATGTTAAAAATTTTTTTATATTTTTTTCAGTATGCAAACTACATTAACATACGTGT
Organism: Atta colombica; assembly: GCF_001594045.1. Classification (NCBI taxonomy): domain Eukaryota; kingdom Metazoa; phylum Arthropoda; class Insecta; order Hymenoptera; family Formicidae; genus Atta; species Atta colombica. Next base: position 894,661 of record NW_017259582.1, on the reverse strand, counting down.
TCTATTTTAAAGTGTTATTTTTGAGTTTCTAACATAATAATAATAATAATAATAAAAATTTATAAACAATGAATGTGACGCAATATGTTTCAAAGTCCTACAGCCTTATAATGCCCTCTATAAATTACTAACATCATCCTTGAATACGAGCGTTTTATGTCTCTGCGCGTGGTTTAAATGCGTGCTATGAAACAAAAAGAGTGGGGATGACGATAGTCAAAATCGATTAAAATGTGCAACTCGACTACAGACCTCTAAAATAAACAATAAACCATTTAATGGTTACAATCATTATTTGAGAAGACGTGGGCAGGAATCCATAGTCCGTCATTAATCTCAAGATAATCTTAAGTCTTAAGATGCTACGGCTCTCTGATTGGTTCATAACATCTGAAGCAGTGGTTCAAGACCATCTTGTGAATCTTGAACAACATCTATGGATTCCGTCCAAGATATAATAGTGCGCATAATGGCCGTTGAATAATAAGCCAGCCAATCAATTTCCAACTGGGATGTGTAATATACAAAATATATATTACCTATTTTTTATGTGATCAATAGATATTTTTCTGATAGATAAAGAGAACATTTTGGAGATAAATGGATAAATCAATTTGGAAAATAGTTCTTTGTGCCCTTATACATCAATAAAAAATCTTGTGATATGTACCATTTGATCAAAAAAATTATTATTAAAATAATTATTATTTAAATATGATAAATAATCCAGAATTAATACTCATATCTTATTAATTCCAAAGATTATGAATTAAATGATTTGTTGCTTTACGTACAATTTTTAGATAACGAACGTTCGCTTAAAATACGTACAATACGTTCGGAATACGTGCGTTGTTGTACATACATAAATGTAAAAACACATCTTTGTGTTCAGCGCAATTCACCGTTTGAAAAGTATGGAAACGTTGTTGTGCAGATGACAGGAAATGTCGCATTGCGAAAAAACGCATAGACGAAACGCGTTGTTCCCGCGCGAACCGCACATATATCATTTAGAATTTTAGAATATTTTTGTTATTTGAAAACAATATACGAAAATCATATCGCTCGCTATGCGTATTTCGACAGAAATTTTATTGAGACGTTTTACAACTATCATAAAACTGTTAGATTTACGAGAAAGAGAGAGAGAGAGAGAGAGAGAGAGAGAGAGAGAGAGAGAGAAAGAGAGAGAGAACGATCGGAAAAGTTAATAAAAAGAAAAAAAGAAAAAAATAAGCCACTTCCGGTTTGTCATCGAATGTATATACAAACATATACGGCGAAATGCGTCGGAACGTTGCGCAACTTTTGTTTCTCAATAAATATTTAATGTCGCCGTAAAGTCTATAAATGGCATTGTGAATTGCGCGGTAAATAATATCGTGCTCCACGTTATAAATCATCCACGAATCTTCATGAAAATATATTATAGTATTTTCCGATGTCGGTCGTTGCCCCGGAAAGTTCTCAAATTAGATCGGGAGATTAAATTAATCAATGGCTATCAGTAGAATCAAGATTTTAAACATTTTGCTCAAAACCGAGAGTGTTAATTCAGAATCATCAATCATTTAACTATATAAGTATCTTCTTAGTGTGAAACTCCGCGAATCAGATAGATGTGAGAGAGAGAGAGAGAGAGAGAGAGAGAGAGAGAGAGAGAGAAAGAGAGAGAGAGAGAGAGAGAGAGAAACATGTAGTATATTACACAGTAGTAAAAATTTTGAATTTGTGTTAAAATTGATCCTTATTAAAACTTTTTCAATTTTTGAATTTTTAACATATCCGCGATTAATCACATTAATAACGTAATTATGTTATTTAACAACATATTTGATTGTGTTATTTTGATTCATTATTTGATTTTAATTATTTTAATTTTGTATTAAATTGATTCAATATTTCTTAGTATTACAATAAAACAATATATGAGTGAATAAACAAATAACATAAAAATAATGTATTTTAAAATGTAAATTCTAATTGTAAGATAAATGAGTGAAATACTGTTAATTTAATTATGTTAATTTAACATATTACAAATGTTAATTTTACTGAAAAGAATATACTTACATCCAAGCCCCAGAATTCTTTTATTTCTCAGGATTTATTAGACTTGGAGGATTTTTTATTAGAGCATGAGAGAACGCAACACCTTTTTGTGTGATACCTGTAATGTCTGGAGACGTGTGCCACAAATTGAACACATCTGCGTGAGTCTCTAATATGGGTCAACAGATCATATGATCATTTTTACTATTGGCAATGTGCATTCGTCAGTCTTTTAGATTTAGATCAAGAAATTGAATCCCTTTTAACTTGGGAAATAAACCTATGCGATATTATGGGAAGGATCAAAAAAACACGAAACCATTTAAATGAAGTTAACAAGTTTCATTTAAAGTAATTCTAATTTATTACAAAATTATATCAGTTTTTGTTAATACATTTATATAATAATATCACGTTGATTATATTACTACACATATAATTATAAAAAAAAAGCCAAAAATCGAGCAAAATTAAGACGTTTACAGTTTTAATTTTATTATAAGAATTATAAGACGTAACGGGAATTCATATTTATGCCATTACGGTGAATAAATTGACTTGAATTACTATTCAAATATTTATAATTACTATTCATTATAATTACTATTCAAATATTTAAAAAGGATAAATTGGTTACAAATACATGAAAAAAAAGATGACAGTACTTACACAATTATTAGTGGGAATCGAATGAGAAAATTCATTGAATCGGTTCGAAAGTTTACGTGCTGGATTAAAAAGGAATACTATATATTGAATCATCGAGTTATAAAAAACTATACTGCAATGATGGATTGCTTCTGAGGGCTTCCTAAAATTCATAAACCAAACTCTAGACTCTAAGAGCTAATTTCTTCAATTGTTAGTCTTCTTTATATACTACCTTTTTGCATAACATTATATTGTATCTACAGTGCTTGTTGAATAATATTGAAACTATTAAGAATTTGATCATTTTAACTATTCTCTCTTTATCCTAAACTTATGTTTTCTTCTAAAATTAATATCCCATCGCGTATAACACTGTATGGCATAGAGTCCGATTCGTAATTCGAGGATCACAAAATGGTCTTTTAGGGTTACTTTGCTACCGATGGTACAATGTCATGAAAACCTCAAATTTGTTATTTTACCCATTCAACATTATTTTCTCAAAATTGTGACATGGCAGCCAAATTTGAACAACAAATTCATATTCAGCAAGCAAAAATATATCGGAAATGACTATTCATTACAAAATAGTGTTGTACTGTAGTCATTTAATTCTTCCATTAAATCCTAGATTTTTCAAATTTACAATTATTGTATCATAAGAAAAAAGCTAAGATTCAATTTTTATCGACATATTTGTTATTAGTACTACAAAATTAATAAGAATTAATTGTGTTTGCAGAATATAATTTTAATGTTGACTATGTAATTTCGTTGACAATGTAATTTCGAAGCTGATTAACGTACGCATTTTTTGAGTCGGGAATTGAGAAGTATCATAGGTGCTCCGCAAAGAGAAGTCAACAGAACCGCGGATTCGGTAGCGGGTGGATTTTCACGGCAGTCGTGACGCGATGGTTGGATGTGCCAGTGCATCGAGAGGGATCAATGAACAAGTTCAATAACCTTAAATCCACTTGACGGCGGGACTACCCATCGGGTACGATTGACTGCATCGCTTCGTCAACCAAAATAGATATTCATTTTCCAAGAGTGCTATTTTCCCAGTCTCAGGCACAAATCCAATATCGTTAATTTAAGTGTTCCTCCCCGCCTCCTTGTTAAGGTCAAAGACCCTATATTGGCGTATGCATGCAATTTCTCGCGTGCATCTCGGCAAACATAATTACGAGATCTCTCAACGGTCTCGTTTGTTACTACTTCCATCCTTATCGATTTGTTAATCTGCTGCCACGTTATAATGGCCACTACGATCCTACTCGCGACAATCATCGTGACTGATGTAGCCCAAATCGATCAAAACGTTAGCGGGCACGCGAATGAATTGTATGTCAATTGATATATGCGAATATATGTCGCATGTTTTCTAGAACTAGTTCAAGTATCCTCCTCCGCATCGGGGCTATAAAAACTATGTTAATATAGAAATAGTTATCTGTACAGTAAAAAACATTGTGTATTTATGTTGGAAATGATCCACTTACGTTCTTGTTAATACTTTTTTTGTATTGAATTTTGTAATATATTCGAGTGTTAATTTAACATAATGCGATTACGTTATTTAAATATTTTGTGCTAAATTGGATATTCAATATTTCTTAGTGTCAAAATGAGATAGTTTTAAGTATAAATACAGTTAAATATAAATACAGTATAAAACATAAGTGTAAGTACTAAGTGAACAAGTTATCATAAAAGTGAACAAGTAACATAAAAGCAATGTGTTTTAAAACGTCTAAAATCAATTAATGAATTATACATGTTAATTTAACATAAATGTTAACTAAAAAAATACTTCCACAGTTTGTTTACAAATTATGTCAACATTATCTTTCTGATTTTTTTCTTTATACAATAACTGTGTTGTTTTTTAACATATTTATGTTAAATGAACACAAAAATTTGAGTGAACTGTTTGAAACATGTGACATGTGTTATATTCGACATAAATTTTCCAACAGTGTGGAATCATTTTTACATTCCCTAGTAACGAGAAAATGAAGCTGTATTAAAATTTTTTTCTTTATTGACTAAGAATTCATAACTATTTTTTTATTACTTCTAACATTTCTTAAAATATCTACTCTCTAAATCTGAATCAGTAGATAATCATTGATATCAGTGCCAATTATGCCACTGATAATCAGTGAATTAAACAATATCTAACCTAGCTAATTTTTATTATGTGTCTAACTAATCTTGTTTTAATGCTTAAATTCAATGAATATGACATTGGAAGATTGAAATTAACGTGCAAAGATCGATATTTTAGTTATATAATCCTGAAACATTCTTCCTTTTTTAGTTGAACTAATTATAGTTGAACTAATTATCAGTATAAAGTATGCCACTGGATAATTAGTGACTATTCACTGATTCAGATTTAGAGAGTAGTAAATCTGTATACATAATGATCTAAAATATCTTCTTCTCTTTCTTAATTTTTTTTTAGACCTCTGTGTTACATCTCTCTCATATGCTTGTGATGTACATGCTAATTATTATTTAATTCCCATGAGTATATAGAATCTATAATTTTAATGCCGATTCTGAATGACGGATTTTTCGAGAAATATTTCTGTAGTCAAGGATATTCTCAGGAGGTTGTCGGCGATTTTCCGAGGAGACATGAACGTAAATATTTTGGTTTCTACTAGGATCGAAGACCTTTGGCATGATAGACCAGCGCGCTGTCTGTCATGCCATGCTCGCGCTCAATTTCAAATCTAATGGATTATAAAATAATCAATAATGTACAATGCGTAATTAATATAATAGTGATTTTTAATTGGGAGGCTGAAGTAATATTTTTTGCAATAAATTATCTACAGGTTTTTAAAATGTTTATTAGTTTCACTATTAAAATAGACGATCAATTTAATTTAAGACATTAATTTCAACTTCAGTTCGCGATTGCGTTTCAAATCCAACAGACCTTATCAACGCGTAGTTCATAAAACTGAAATATGTTTACAAAAAAAATTTACGTTTACTATTATTAAGTACTAAAATCTGATTTAGAAGATCGAAAATAGAATTATTTCTATTAATAGTTTCAATTGAAATATAAAAATTAACTGCATAAAAATCTAGGTTTCTAATTTCTAATTTAAGGATGTATTTCCAAATTAATGAAAAAAAAATATGAAAAAATTACAGATTTATTCTTTAATATTCTTCATTACTCGCGTAGAGTTTGTAGGTTTCCTTCGCCTTATAAATTCGCCAAATGTACGAATGCTATTTATGCACTTTATTGTATTTAGTCCAAATTGTTTCATAATTTAAAAAAAATTTAACATTTATTTTTATCTAAATAATGTACCTATCAATCTTTATCAATCTTTATTTAATGGTAAATCATTAAAGAAATTAATAAAAATTGAAGTATAATATATAATATCTGGGTGTCAGAGAAACATCTCCCGTCAGTAATTATTTTAATTTTAAAAAATTACATAATAATGTAGGGTTGACAACCATGAAAGTCAATATAAGAGTACACCTGATAATGCGTACAACTCACTCTTATTAAGGAGATCTTATAGAAACATTTAGTCGTAGTATAAGTGGAATTTACACACAGATGATTTACATATCATTGATACGTCACTACTACATCAATATCTCACGTATACGTATACATAAATTTTCGTATAACAATAATAATTTTAATTAATAGGTCTAAGACCTGATTGCACCAACATTGCTTTGAACTTAAAACTTACTCTCTCTCTGTTTCTCTCACGGCTTTAAAAAAAGAGAAAGAGAGTTTTAAGTTTCGTTTAAAGTCAAAGTAACGTTGGTGCAAATCGGATCTAAGTTCAATTCTATAAAAATTCTAACGTTGTTTCTTCGTGCAAATTACTCTAATCTGTGAACTACTATTTCATAAATACAGATTGCACAGTTCATATAAAAAATTGTCACGACATGACAGCTCTAAAGCGCCATATTGGACCAAATAATGATAAGCAAGATCTCAATTTCGAAATTTTTTGTCATTCTCGACATAAATTTCACTTCACAGACATGTATTAATGCATATTTTAAACCAAAAAGGATTTTCGAATCTGTAAAGGAGAAAAAAGTAATTGTTATACAAAAATTATATGGTTTAGTCGGTATTACAGACGGCTTTAAGAAGTCCGTCAAATAAGCCGATGTCTTATCGGACGAATAGCTTCTTGAGCTACAACGTACTATGAAAATATGTCTTCAAGACACAGCGAAACTTTACACCGACAGCTGATATCGCTTTTCTTAGCTCACACTTAAAAGGTGCGTTCGGAGAGAAGCTATTAGTGCTATTTGTGTCATTCTATCCTTGTTTTATGTCTAATAAATAACGAAGGTAGAATGACAGAAGTAGCGCTAATAGCGTTTTCCCGAATGCATATGAAATATGACGTTATGTATGTACGAAATGTGATTTACATGAGAATATCCCCGTTTAATGTAATAAACAAATATGGCACGCCCTAAAACGAACGAGCATAAAACAAACGTTTTTCAACATAATTGTATTTATGCCCCGTAATCTTTTTCTTTATCAAACTAATAATTTTATTGTATCGCTAACAAGCCAATGTACAACTAGAAGCAAGCGAGAGACTTTTGTATTAGTAAATTTTTTAAATAAAATTTACAAAATATACATTATGTATATAAAAACTTTCTTTTTCTTTATTTTGTTTTGTCAATATTTTTAATGCTGAACCGTAATGTCACATTTGATTCCAAAGTAAGTCATTTTAAAAGTGAGATTTAACTCTAATGTAAATTAAGCCCAAAATCTATTTCATTACATTGAAGATTACTGTGAAATAATTAATAATTTTCGCATATAGAAGAGTGAATCAATATCTGATTAATAAACACAACGTATATAATGAATACTACTAATACTACTAATCCGTGATTGTGTATAATTTTTGCCTGTCTAAAATATTTCTTCCAAACTCACCTTGTGCGAATTCAGAATCCAAACGTTCCAACTTATAGCACCAAATCGATCGATCATAGATTGCACATGAAAATTCTAAAATCGATTTACACTTTAATAAAGCCAATTTACCGATTCCACACGCGCGAGATCACAAATGTGATTCCACAAACGCGAACAAAACTCGAGCGATCGACGAGTCGATTCCTTCTTTTTTTTACTAAGATTGTCCTCGCAGGAACGAAATTGTGCAGACTAATCAAAATTTCGGCATGATCACGGCGAGCATCGCTCGCGAACTGAATATTCTTACGGGGGATGAAAGCGTCAAGTAGTAGTGAACCACGGATGCTGGAGAGGGTAAATGGGGCAAGAGGGGTCGAGAGAACCCCACGACGGAGTGGGTGCGAAGGGTGGTTGGTGATGCTGCGAAGGGTTGGACGATGCTATTGTCGCGCGCAAAAATCGCTGAGTTAGTCGAATGGTTAAGCTTCACGAATTTCTGATAAATTTTATTTTTTTTTTTAATTTTTCAAATAATCGAAAGTTTTTTGTAGCTAAAAATCACTCATGGTATATATAAATCATAACAGAGTTCTTTAAAGTTGATATATTTTCAACAAAAATCTAAAAATTTTTATATTTTAGAGCTGTTAAATCTTATTCTATATCTAATCAAAATTAAACTTTCTTTATAATAAAAATATTTTAATTTTAAAATATTTTTATTAAGAAGATATTTAAAATTATAAATATGAAAAACAAAAATATTGCTGTTTAATTCATTAACGTCTAGATAAATGCATTTTTTAATTAATTTTCAACAGCCTTATTTGTTATTTTATGCTCTTGAAAAAATTCAAACGTTTCTGATGTAAATTTCTTGCTCTTTCTGCCATCAGAATTTGTCAAAAATGAAATAAAAAAAAAGTTATAGCTGATTTTTTGGAAAAAT
>NW_017259582.1:876892-886007 GCF_001594045.1 Atta colombica | reverse complement strand
ATATATATATATATATATATGTATATACTTATTTCAAAATTCATGATAGTTAGTATAAAATTAATAGCTGATAAATTTTCAGCTTTTATAAAATGTTTTTGTGACATTACTTTTTTTTATGTCTTTAAAATAATACCGGCACTAGAAGTTTTAACCTGACTTGCTGACTCTAGCATTTTGATTTTTATCTTAAATACAATCAAATTTGAAAAAACTAGCTTTTATAAAATAGTCACGATTTTTTCACGCACTCTCCCGGATTATCAATTATAGAGCATACTTTCCTCCTCGACTATTCAACCGTCATCCTTCACTAAAGCGGCAAATTTCGGAGTCTCTAAGAATTTGCAATGTGATCGTAAGCGCGACCTACATTAACGTAACTCGATTGTAGATTGTAGATTGTAGATAGAAAACTGCTTCTACAGATTATTTTCCACAGTGCATGCGCAATTTTTCTTGATTCGTTAATGTCAGTATAGCTATGAAAAATCGTGTACTAAAATTACTTCCCGACTGCGACTCGATCTCTACAAATTTTCGAAGAGAAGATGGACGCACATGTTTCGCTTCGATAAAATCGTCTCTTAAATATTGACGAGAGGCGAATTAAACCTTCTTAATATGATCAGAGAGGAATCAATCATACACAAAATAATGGCAATTATATTCAGATCTGCCATAATACTTTGCTAACGTTTCTGACCAGTCGAACGTGACGTTTCGTTAAACCACAGGAATATTTCATAAGACGATGCGTACCAGGAATTATTCAATATCCGGGAAATCCTTTGAAGTTCTTCGAACTGTTGGCTGCCTTCTTTAAAAGCTTCTCTCGTTTCTTCCTCTCCGTCTATCACATTTCGTTCTTCTCTACTTCTCTTTCTATTTCGCGGGGTATATACCTCGATGATCTCGTCATCAAGAAAAAGATATTACGCCAAGCGCCTAGAAACGCGAATATTTCACGGAAGAAACCGTCTCGATTATGGAATAATTTAAAAAACGAGTACATCGCAGGTAATAGCATCTATTTGCATTTAGAGATGAAACTTCGCCACATAAATCCGAAAAAAGATAACGTTAGATATTTCTAAGGTTTTTGGCTGACGATTGAGAAGACTTAAAACATCATAGAGCAAAAATTCGATAAAATAAAATTTTAATGGAATTTTAGTTATGTATATTATAATCTTTAAAAATATTTTGTTACAATTATCACGTTCCGAAAATTTAATGTGTGCGTTTTGGATCAAAATATTTGAGTAATGAAAAAAAAAAATATTTGAGTAATGTGGAATCAGAAAAGCATTTCGAAGGATGTGCAGTAGTCAGTAAAATAGTGGAAGTTTAGCCAAACAAACACTAGCGGCGGTGTGAAAAACAAGCAGCTAGCGAAATGTCATTTATTCGTCAATAGCAGTTGAAGAAAATCAGTTTTATTAATTTATTTTATTATATATATTCTATACTATATATTTATTTTATTAATCATTTTTATATTACGATTTTCCTGTGTTAGCGTAGATAATTTCATCATAGCCAACGTAATCTTAAAATGCATGATGCTACTGATTGGTCGAAATTCGCCCATCTATATCCCCTCGTGCGCAATGCTTCACCTCTCTAATTCTACACAAGGCTTTCCATTTGATAATACAAATCGATACAAGCGTCATTCTATCTTTATTATTTACTAAAGAAAGATGGAATGATACTTGTGCCGATTTGTGTCACTAAATAAAAAATACCCACAATGGAGTAGACAACTTCTATATACATATATATATTCTATATAGAAAAGTCTATGATAATAACTACTTGATTTATGCTGAAGTTACAACATCGATGTTGTGAAACTAGCTAATCATAGTTTTCAGAAGAATAGTTATGATTGCCTAGTTTCATAATCGATCGAAATTATAACATCGATAACTTCAGCGTAAATCGGACCGTGTAATGTAGTCTATATTTGAAATATATGTATATGATTGGAGTGAATGTGTCTCTTTTTGTAGTGCAAAATTAAATCAAATACATCAAAATACATGTGTCATGTATGTATGTTACATACTTTCAAATGCGAATTTATAAAACACCGTTATATTTGTACATTAGTACATGCAACAGAAACCAATAAGAAATTCAATCTCAAATACCAATTGATGCATATAAGCCGTATTGGTACAAGTAGATATTAAACCGACGCTGTAATTGTATCGTATGCAACCTTTTCTTGAAGATGAACCAATTGCATCCACTTCCGCAGATGCTCAAGCATCGAATGATAAACAAATACGAGAGAAGTAAGTGAATCATATGAATCTCAACATAATATAAATGAATAATTCTAAATCTTAATATTTTTATACTTAATATAATTAATATCTAAACAGCAGTGCTGTTTTGGTGCTCATATTTATTTTATTAATCATTAAGAAAACAAAACCATTTCCATTTAGCTGAGCAATCGCGAAATATATTGATACTATAATGTTCTAAATTATAGAATCTTTAAATATATAATTACACATTCTATAGATCGATGCAAACAGAGGAGGAGAATGAAGATGAAGAATATGATGACAATACTTGCTGTCACCGCGCAACTTTCTGCAGCCCGATGTTACGAGAGATTCTTGTGACAGATGTAATCTTCACATGTTTCGAACTACAGCTAACGTGGGCAGATCTCTTCTGGTTCGCGACTGTGAGCGGCTTGGTCCTCCTAACCTGGGCCATTTTGTACTTCTTGCTGGGTGACATGGTACTTCCAGGTGGCAGTATATTTGGCCTTTTCATCCTTGTCATTTTTTCTTATGCGCTCGGTTGGACTCTTGCTTACATTCCTCGTCTGAATCTTCCGCCCATTTTTGGCATGCTTCTTGCTGGTATAATAATACGTAATACCGATGTCTACAATATATACGATGTGATCGGGCCGGACACGACCTCTAAGATCAGGATCTTCTGCTTGACCTTCATCATGGTACGTGCCGGTCTGCAGCTGACAACAACCGCTCTGAGGGCGCATCCGATGTTTGTGATGATTCTATCACTTGTCCCGTGCACTATCGAGATGTTGGCTGTCACTGTCTTATGCAAATATTTTCTTGAATTCCCATGGAATTGGTCTTTCATGACGGGGTGAGTTAACACTACGTCTACTTTCAATTCATCAAGATACTTATGAAAATCTATGATTAATGGAAATTCTTGTTTATCAAATAATTGAATTCTAATTTAATATAAAAATTAATAATTCAATAGAAATTATATTGAAAATTCTCTATTCAAAAATCCAAAAATTCAAACATTTTTAATTTTGATACCAACCATATTTATTTTACCAGAGATCCAAAAACGGCCTTATTGATTTCCTCCTTTCTCAATATTGTGATGTGATAAACTAATTTGGTAAATGTTTTTAACGTTCAAAATCTATGAAAAACTTTATTCTTGTATATATTATATTGAATAGTATTATATTTGTTAATGTAATAGTCACTAATACAAAATACTTTATTAAACACAATTGGATAAAGAATAATTTCATAAAGTCATAAACACAAAGAACGATTTTGGAATCTAAAGATACAGATCTGAAATTATGTTGGATTAATTACATTAATTATACTAATTACATTAATTATTCAAGCTAGAGTTGTCAAAATGTTAAAACTTTTTGCAAGATTATTATCATAATCATACTTGAGATTCTTACTTAATTATTTTGATAGTAGTAGCAGCATAATTATTTTCAGATCTATATTTAGCTAAATTTTTAGATATCTCGTAAACATTTTTTAAATATTTCGTAGATTTTAAATATTTTTTAGATATTTCGTGAAAAGCATTCTTTCCTTGCAGAATATTGATAATAATATGTGTTGTATTTTAAAAAATTTAGGACAATAATCTAGATTAACAATTGTAAGATTATTATATTATTAGAAAAATACAAAAACAATTTATGTAATAATAAATTCTTTTCAAGATCGATTCTGGCCTGCATGTCTCCTGTAATAACGATCAGCTGTATGCTCACTTTAGCTGAACAGGGTTATGGAGAAGATAAAGGACTCCTCAGTTTGTTGTGTACTGCAGCGTCCATTGACAGTGTTCACATTGTGGCTTTGTTTTCTATCTGGTTCTCTTTCGTTTTTAGCAACGGTATACAGAAATCGTAAGAAAAACGTAATAATACATTGACAAATTTGACGTAGTTTTTTATCGTAAAATTAAAACATTATTATTATAAAAAATTGATGTGTGTGCGTGAGTGAAATATTGATGTAGTAGTATATATATATTAGGTGTACGACTTTGCTTCCGCCGTTTTCCTATAGATGGCTTTAGCGATAAGTGGTCGAAATAAATAGATCATACACGTCGTATAATAAACTTGGGCATCTGTCAACATAACCCCATAGAAACATTAGTCGATTTGTGTCTGCATCATAAAGTTATTCTCGATTGAAAATGTCAGTTTACGAGCCAAATTCTCGTCATTTGCGGGAGGTTTTAATTTTTTGCTTCAATATGAAGAAATCTGCGGCTAAGGCTCATCGAATGCTCTCAAATACTTATGGTGAGGCCGCTATTAGTGAAAGAACGTGTCGTGAGTGGTTTCAACGCTTCAAGAACGGTGATTTTGACGTCCAAGGTCATGCTGTGTATTTGGTGGGACCAGCTCGGCGTAGTGTATTATGAAAGTGTATTATGTTAAAACCGACTGAAACAATCACAGGCGATCGGTATTGAACGCAATTGATGCGTTTGAGCCAAGCATTGAAAGACAAACGGCCGCAATACAATGAGAGACACGATAAAGTGATTTTGCAGCATGACAATGCTCGACCCCATGTTGCGAAAGTGGTCAAGACATACTTGGAAACGTTGAAATGGGAAGTCCTACTCCACCCGCCGTATTCTCCAGACGCTGCTCCCTCTGACTATCACTTGTTTCGATCAATGGCACACGGCCTGGCTGACCAGCACTTCCGGTCTTATGAAGAAGTAAAAAATTGGATCGATTCGTGGATAGCCTCAAAAGATGACCAGTTTTTTCGACGCGGGATTCGCACGCTACCCGAAAGATGGGAGAAAGTAGTGGCCAGCGATGGACAATACTTTGAATCATAAATGTATAACCAGTTTTTTACAATAAAGCCTCGAATTTCGGAAAAAAACGGCGGAAGCAAAGTTGTACACCTAATATATATATATATATATAGTTATGTGTCAATGACACGTAAATCGTCTATGTAAGTCTTACTTACACTGCAACTAATCGTCTTTAGGATCCCCTTAAGCCCGGATTTACAATAGATATTTTAAGTCTTAAGCCATAAGAAATGGACGAATCATAGTCAATTATTCTCTTTGCATTTAACTGTAATTGGTCAATTTCTCATGGCTCAAAGATTAAAACACCTATTGTAGATCTGGACTAAAGCATACAGTTGGGAGGACTATTCAGTGAGAAATGAAATCGAAGTTAAATCAATTTAATTATTTCGACATCAAATCGATATCGATTCAATTGTGATGTCAATTCCATTATCATTTCTCACTGAGCAATGATTACTATTACAATTCATATTAGTAATAACGATTAACGAAAGAATGTAATCAAGTTATGAATAGTAATCATTAGTCTCTCCAATCATTATTATTGGCTAATAGTATTAAGTTGCAATAGTAACCAATGGTCTCTCGAATCATATTCTTCAAGCGTCAATAGTTATGCGAAGTCTGCAATAGAAGTCGTAGCGGTCATAGAATCTTAAGTTGTAGAAAATTAACCAATTACAGTCGAATATGAGAAGAATAATCAATTTTAATTGGTCAATTATGATTGGTCAATTTTCTACGAATTAAAATCCTACGACTTCTATTATTTACGAAGAAGATAAAAGACTCATCAGCTTGTTGTGTACAACGGTCTTTGACGATGTCTACAATTTGTGACTTTGTTTTCTACTTCTCTTTCGTTTTTAGCATACGATATTGGAAATCCTGCATTACCATTGAGAATCCAATCACTGTTTGATGGCTCATTAGTTATACTATTCACTATTCAACAGTTATGATTGAATAGTGAATAGTATAACTATGTTATGTATAAATGTTAATAGTTAATTAATTCCTAATCATTTTTTTTTAAGAATAATCGAATAATACAAAAAATTTTGCACACGAAAAAGAAATATTTAAAATTTTCAACAATAGAAAATATTAATAAGAATTTTGATAAAAATTGATTAGTTGTTTTTCTGTATTAATTTACATTCAGATTATAATTTCAATAAAAGAGAAGTAAAAATCGCTATCAAAGATACATCTTCAATAAATTTATGACATTTACACCATGAATTACGGTATCAATGTAATAAATGTTTCATATCTTCCACGATTAATACATTAACGATTTGACTTCGAGCAAGCTGGTGATGAGCTATACAAAAAAATCTAAACGTACAAAGAGTTTTCCATAAAGTGAGCCATACATCTTCCTAGATGATGAAAGAACAGAGTGGTGGTCCTATATCCCCGGCGGGATTCGAGATTTTCTTCTGGGACTTATAGTAGGAATTATCTTGGGCTTTGCCCTGGTCTTTTTCCCTCATCGCAATCACGTAGGTACCTTATTCATTTTCTCGCGTCCAAGAGCTTACAAAATTCAAGTCACGTATTGCGAGGGCACGTTCGTGTAATCTAAAATAAGAGCAGACTTATTAACGCTTATTTTTACGATATTTTATTAAAATATTACTTACGTTGCGGTGCTCGAATAAAATTTACGGAAATGAAAAGAGCTTATCATTTCTTTATTTGATTATATATATAATAAATATAGTATTCTACATATGTATAATAAATACATTATTTTCTACATACGTAATTCTAACTCACATAATTTATTCATTACATCACAGAAAAAAAATTAATTGGATGGTACAACAAATCTATAATTTATTACGCGAATTCAATATGGATAACTAAGAATTTGATGATTTAACAAATTGTTAATGTTATTCAGTTATCAACTTTGCTATTTTAACATAGAAAATTGACTGTCTGTATATTTGCGACTGTAGATTTGCTGAATCAGTGAAGTTTTCAGCTGTGTTTTTTTCTGTAATCTTAAAACATATCTCTTTTTTATGTTGGATTTGGATAGAAATACTCAACGTGGTATCGCATTGCTGGTTTAACTGTAGCATCTTTAATGTGTACCACAGCAGCCTCAAAATTGACGGTCACAGGTGGAGGATATCTCGCTACTCTTATATTATCATTCATAGCCATCCGTGGTTGGCGAATCTTAACGATTTCGTTTGATGTAGGTAATAGTAGAGTATGCAAAAAAACGGTTTTGTTAAAATATCTAAAAATTTAGCTAGATAGAGATTTGAAAACACAATTTTGTTTAGATCATCAAAATAATTATATAAAAGAAAGTTCAAACTGATTGCTACAACTTTACTAAAACTTTTCGCGGCATTGACGTCAACGTTCAAGTTCTTAACAAAACCGTTCTTTCCGTAAAATGCGTGAAAATTTTTCTCGGAATTGTCTTATCACTATTAATACGTTCCGCCGCATTAATCATTATGACCATTTATATACTGTACTTTTCGTTCAAATTGGTATTCTGTATAAAAAGAAACAATCATAAAATACATTCTGATATTATACGTAATTATGTGATACGATATTAATAATAAATCATCGATGATTCACGCAGAATGCGGTCATCTTTCGATCATCTTTCAATTTAAAACATCATATATTATTTCTGTAATAGTTAATTAAAACAGATGTTAATCTTTAATTTATTTTATATAAAAATGATTTATTAAAGAAAAATGTTAACAAGACATAACAGAAGAAATTCGGCTTTGAAAGTTGCAATATTTTGTAAGGACTATCCTAACAAACAGTATCTCTGTTTATTCTATTTATGTTTTAATATAAAATATTGTCATTATCGTTTATTATGAAATATTTATCAATTAACTTATCTATCTATTAATAAATATTTTTATATAAAGTGTTTTAAATTAAATTTTAGTAAATTTTTTTTTATTTCCTACATTACATTTTATACTGTAGATCTTCTTGTTTATAATATTTTTTGTAGTTTCTTAAGCATTATGAAATATATTTTATTGGATTATGAAACACAAATATAGCAATCATATCGCATAGGCCACGATGTAAACAACAAATCATGTAAAATTGATCCAACACGGAACGAGTTAATACGTGTCTTCTCAATCAGAAATGATAATCGAATCGATGTCGATTCAACGTCGAAAGCATCAAATCGACGTTGATTTCCTTCGATGTCGATTTCATTATCATTTCTGATTGGGTTTGTTTATCTGCTAAAAATTAAAATTCGATATAAAAAAATTAATTTTAATTATTCTCTTTATGTTGCAGACAACACCTTTTCACAGAGCATTTTATTTTTTATGGCATTTCGTACAACCGATTTTAGGAGGCGTGATTGGTGCCGATATTGATTTTAGAAACTGGCCTAAATCCAGATTCGGACTTTACTTCATTTGTGTACTCATGGGAATATCTGTAAGTTACATATGTCGAACGAGATGAAAAGTGAATATTAGTTTACGACATTCAGGGAAAAAATGGAGTAGCAACATATATATAAATTTTACATTTTAAATTAATGTACAATATTAATTTTATTCTTAAAATTAATATACAATTGATTAAACTTTTTTATAGTTAATACTGTAAAATGTTTTATTCAACTATTTACATTAATTTTATACATAATATCATATAAAACTTATACACCTGGTAACACCAAAAGTCTCAATCGGATATCTCAAAAACAAATGCAATTTCGAATAATAGGTTTAGACAAAAGTTGAAAAGTCTACAATTCTACAATAATTGTAAGCGTAGTTGTAAGTGATTGTAGTTGTAAGAATTGACCAATCACAGTCAAATATTCTCCTCGACATTCGACTTAATTGATCAATTTTTATAACTACAACCATTTACAATTATTATTAATTATGCTTACGACTATTGTAGAATAGGCTTAAGGCTTAAAATTGAAGGCGTGAAATTG
>NW_017259582.1:866121-876792 GCF_001594045.1 Atta colombica | reverse complement strand
TCTCTCTCTCTCTCTCTCTCTCTCTCTCTCTCTCTCTTAAATTAGAGTGGGGACAAATGCAAAAAGATTTTGGATTTTTTAAGGGATAATATTACTCTAGAGCATAAAAACAGCAATAAATTCAAAATTTTTTTTAAAAAAAAAAAATAATTCAATATAAAATCAAATTAAAGCACTAGTTAGTGCATATATTAAAGTCCACAAAAAAATTTTTTTTGTATTTTTTGCATCCAAATGGCGGCAACCAATGACAGAATCTAGTACGTTTTTTTTTGGAGATGGTCCGGGATTTTACATCTAGCATTCACAAATTTTGACCTAAAGCAAAAAAAAATTTTTTTTTAATGTACATTAAAATACCTAAAGAAGTACATAGGGGTTTGTGAAAATATTGAAAATATTTTCAAAAATGGCAGGTATTTGAAATCATACTTGCATTTTTTTTAATTTTATGAAAAACTGTTTCTAAAATAAAAATCCTGTTTATAAAAATGTTTATCGAAAAATCCCTATGTACTTCTCTGCGGAATGTGTCTAAGAAGTTGCAATTAAAATTTGAACCCATTCGGATAAAAATTATTCAAGTTATTTGTCGAGTCAATTTGAAAAATTGTTTTGAGAAAAACTAATAGTGCCTCCATTTTAGATGTAAAAAAATTTTTTTGTGGACTTTAATATATATACTAATCAGTGCTTTAATTTGATTTTATGTTAAATTATTTTTTAAACTAAAAAAAATGTTTGAATTTATTGCTGTTTTTATGCCCACTAGGGTGATCATATCTTTTATTGGGGTGGGAGGGGAGGGGAGGGGATTAACTTCACATAGTGTTGAGTGCAAGTAAAAAATTAGAATGTAACTATGTTTTATTTGATTTTAGTTCAAAATAAAACTTGAAAGTTAATTTTTTCGTAATAATAATGTTTTTTTATCAAATTATCTATCTCATAAATAAATATACTTAACAATGTAAAAACTTTCATACAATTTTCTAAGTTTAGGTGCGCAGTACTACTACCTTTTTAACAACGATTCGAATGCCTTTTACATG
Organism: Atta colombica; assembly: GCF_001594045.1. Lineage (NCBI taxonomy): Eukaryota > Metazoa > Arthropoda > Insecta > Hymenoptera > Formicidae > Atta > Atta colombica. The sequence goes on along the minus strand of NW_017259582.1, from coordinate 875,740 downwards.
GAAAGAACGACTCTTCATCGCCATAGCCTGGGTACCAAAAGGAACTGTGCAGGTAAAGAGTTTTTTTTCCATTTCCATGTGAAATAACGGTTTTGTTGAAGTAAAAATTAAGCCAGATACAAATCCATGAAAATAAATATATTGAGCCATCAATATAATTATTATACAGAATGCTCGAACATGATGATAATGCTGTAAAAAATTGTGTCATTTTAACAATCAGTCTGAGTGTCTAATAATAATTACTTAATAGATAATCATATCTAACATATAATTCTTGTTATAGATTTATAATGAGCTAAAGTTTTAAACACTTCAGTAAGACCATTCTTCCCAGCAAACGAGAATGGATAGAAATAAATTGAAATGGATTCAGATTTTCAGAAATATTGATTCACGAATGTTAAAAATGAATGTTTTTCAATCCTGAATGCATTTTTATTCATTTATAAGAATTATATGGAGTATATCTCTATGCTTTTCAATCTAAAAATAATATTAGCTTTTTCTGTGCACAACACACACATTGTGAATACTATTCAATTCAAAATTTTGAATAGGAAATGTAATTTTTCAATCCAATTGCATCCAATTGAATCTAATTGAATCCAATTAAATTCAGAAAAAAGTATTCGCTATTTAAAATACACATTCGGATAGAAAAAAATTTCAATCCATTTTAATCTATTCTCATTTGCTGGATTTCTGTGCAATTAATTCTCTATCAAAAATTTATTAAAATTAATAATTCGATGAATGTTGATATTTCGAAAATTAGGCAGCGTTAGCGCCGATGGCATTTGAACGTGCTAGAAAAGAAGGCGATCCCACGAAAATAGAATTAGCTCTCGATGTGGTGAGGATATCCGTAATTACTATAGTATTTCTAGCGCCATTCGGAGCAATCAGTATGACGGCTAGCGGTCCTTATCTCCTAAACAAGATTGATATCGAGGAACACCGAAGAGAGCGAGAATTGAGCTATTTGCGCATCGTTGCTCTACAACCAGTTAGAAGACGTAGAAAAAGAAAAAAACCAGCTCATAATATTATTACGACTCTCTGATCGCTAATAGACTTTGTAACATTAAATATAGATCATGTCACGTATTAAATAATGTTTTCGAAAAATGCTTTTATTTCTATGTCGCTGTTAATTTCTTACTTCAAAAATATTGTAAAAAATATAAATTTGTTATATAAGTTGTAGTGTAAGTGACTACATTTACACTCTTAATCGGGTTTAATAACATCTGTATTGTAGTTATGAAATTGGCCGATCATAGCTGCTCCTCAGAAGAATGGAACAGCTGTGATTGGCCAGTTTCATAACTATAGATGTTATTAAATCTGATTAAGGGTGACATGTAAATGTAGTCACTTCTCAGCAAACGAGAATGGATTAAAATGGACTGAAATTTTTTTCGAATGCGTAATTTAAATAGCAAATACTTTTTTGTGAATTCAATTGGATTCAATTAGATTCAATTGGATGCAATTGGATTGAAAAACTGCATTTCCTATTCAAAATTTTGAACAGTTTGAATTCACACATTGTGTTTGTGTGCATAGCTAATATTATTTTTAACATTCGTGAATCAATATTTCTGAAAATCTAAATCCATTTCAATTCATTTCAATTCATTTTCGTTTGCTGGATTATTAATTACTACTTAAATAAGAAACTTGTAAATTACAAAAATATTGTTGCCATAAATGAATGCCCTTGTGAAAACCCCCGGCAAGACATTAATTACAGTGTGTTTTATTGCCCTCCCACCATTCCTAAATCATATAAGCCATTATAAGCAGATTCTTTCTCAAGAAAAATTTTCTGTTAGCTCCTATAGATATACATTTTATTTTAAAACACTCCTCGGCTAAATTCTTTTGCTTGCATATAAAAAATCTGACAATTTATCCCTGTAACTGCTTTTTCGCAGGGCTCTAAGGATTTTAGATACGAGAATGGATAGAGAATTCGGCCGCAGTGCTGCCACCAGGTGGCAAGTCTCTGGCCATACTCCATGGAGTGAACTCGTGGCAGGAGATGAATTACATTTATCGACGAAGAACAAGTTGTTAGAAAATACTTATTTCTTCGAAGCATTTTTATATCAAATATTTGCAAATATGGCTCGCAAAAAAAGGTAACAGCTAAAAAATGTATCAATGAAGATTAAATTAAAAAAGATGACTATATATAATATCTTTGAATAAAGTTTGATTAATTTAATTATAATAATAAAAGTTGAATATAATATTAATTAAGCAATTCCATTTGAAAGAGTAAGAGATTAATATATAATAATTAGAATAAGTGATGTGTTAGATCAATTTTCAATATTTATATTTCGAAAATTTTATACATCAAGCTACATTCCAAAATAAATAATATGTTACATATTATATGTTTAGAGTAATATTTTTGAAATAAAATTTTCTTCAGAGAGGATATTTTGAAATGTACTCCAGAATTTTTTAATTTTGATTGTGTGTATGTTCATTCTATACTATTTTATAAAAGTAAAATATTCTTATTTATGAATTTATTTCTATCCATTAGAACAAGGAAATCTCTCGTTAAGGAGGACACTGATGATATGGAAAACGATATTGAAGATGTGGATATGAATGATGTGACAGATTCAGAAGAAGAATATACAGAAACTGAAAAGAAATTGTTAGAAAAAGTAAGAAAACAGCATACTATTGAAAATTTTGATAGTGACGATGAAGTTCTTGGTCTAAAGAATGACAATGAGGAAGAATCAGACGATCAACAAGATTCAATGGAATCTGACATCGAAGGGATACAAGAAGATTATGATATGCCAAACGACAGAGCTTGGGGCAGCAAAGCAAAAGCTTTTTACTCGTCAGATTTTAAATACACAGATTATGCATCAGCGCCTCAAAAAGATTTGATTAATGCAGAAATGGAAGAAGAAGAAGGAAAAAGACTACATTTAAGAGCAATGGGACAGCATTTAACTCTTGATGGTTCAAATTTGAATAAAAACAAGGTAACTGAAATTATAGAAGACAGCACAGTTGTTCAAGAGGACAAAAAACAAGTGTCTGACAAGGAATCTTTTATGATTATGATCAATACTTTTAAAGGTATTTCATAACGATATTATTTAAGACACATTTTATTACTAATTTATTGTTGTATTACTAATTAATTGTGGTAATTATCATTTATAATAATAGTGATTTGATCTAATTAATTTTAATTAATGAATTAAGCTTTCAAAATCAATATTTTTTTATCATGAATAAAACTATATTTTTTGTATGCTATTATATAATAACAAAAGTATTAATGATACCATTAAAAGTATTTATTGCATTGAATAAATAATTGCTTTTATTACAGAATGCATGTTGGAAGCAAAGGATATTTTAGCACCCTTTCTTGAATTGGTCAAAGATGGAACATGTCCTGAATGCAATGCAGTAACTTTTATCAGAACTAAGTATGAAGTTATATTAAATTATTGCACAAATATTTCATTTTGTTTGATGCTGAAAATGAAGGAGCTTCCAATAAAAACGCATCCAGTTGTGAAACGTCTGGAGCAATATCGTCAACTGCTCGACGAATTGCAATCAGAGCAGGGAGATTTGTTAGAGCAAGTGACAGAGATACTGAAAGCAGTTAAGGAAGGTCGACCTCTTTATAGTATATCAGATGGTTCTCTAGTACAAAGTAGTAAAAAGATTCCAAGACTTATTAACTTGACTAAACTGATAAATAAAAGAAAAGCAGTAATACAAGAAGAGAAATTATTATCTAATAGTACAGATGAAGAAACAAGCATAGATGAAGATATAGATATTGAAGAAAAGTACAATGACGAATCTGTATCTGATGAAAAATATGATACCATTCTGAATAATATGAACGAAGAAGATGCCAAGAGAGCGATAACGTATCAAATGGCGAAGAATAGAGGTCTCACACCTTACCGCAAGAAAGAACTACGCAATCCGCGAGTGAAACACAGAAACAAATATCGTAAAGCCATAATTCGCAGAAAGGGCGCGGTATGTATAAAGCATAAAGATAAAATGTTTACTATTGTTACTGACATACACAAGAGCTCTTCGAATATATTTTATACGAAATTTTAAAAAATTATTTCTTACAGGTGAGAGAAGTAAGAAAGGAATTGACTCGTTATGCAGGTGAGATCTCGGGTATCAAAGCAGGTGTGAAGAAAGGTATTAAATTAAAATAACTGAATAATTTTATTCAATGTAAACCATATGAATATTTTTTTTAAATATATGAATGTTAATATATAATTCTGAGTTCTGTGGTATTTTCTCATTAATATATAATTTCTAAGATCAATCTAAGATCAATTCTAGAGTCATAAAAATTGGACATTTAAAATTCTGTCTGAAAATTATCGATAATAATTAACTGTCTTATAATTGTAAGTGCTCGTATTCAAATAATTAATATGTGAAATTGTGTACATACAATAGTAACAAAATAAATATAATAGACAAATGCTTTATTTTATTGGAAAAACTTTATGTACAATAAGAAACATTAGCATTTTAGCAGCAATAAAAAAAAATAGGTGTTTTTATCAAGTTAAACAGAACTTTTAATTACATATGTAAAACTCTGTGTATACATATTTTTTTGCTGTTAGTTAATGAAGTTCTAGAAAAACACCTTGTAGCATTTACTGGAAACTTAAATTCAACGAATTAAACTTCTACTTTGGCTAATATATCCGACTCGCGGAACAAGTGGTATTCCTTGTTGTCTTCAAGCTCAACCTTTGTACCGCCATATTCAGGAAGTAACACAACATCTCCGATCTTAATGCTTAAAGGCACATGTTCTCCTTTCTGATGACAAAGAAAAAGATAATATAATTATTAACAGATAATTTAGAGAAATATCTATAAAAAATATGATACACATTATTTCTTTGTACATACATCATTTCTCGCTCCAGGGCCTGTGGCCACAACTGTGCCTCGCAAGACTTTTGCTTGAGCTTTCTCTGGCAGTACAATACCACCTTTCGTTTTGGTAATAGCCTCGGCTCTTTGTATGAGAACTCTATCAAAGAGAGGAATCAGCCTTTTCACAGCATTGGCAGCAGCCTGAAAATATATAAATATTTATAATTACTAATATAATATATTATTTCAACTTCAGGTGTTAATATATCAAGAACAAGGTAATTAATCTGTTAGTCAATTTTGACTTAATTAACTAAATTTATAAAATTTATGATTAAATTTAATTCGACTACATTGACTTACATGTAACTTAATCATTCTTACTTTTTCATAGATATAAGAGTACTAAAATTTGATAAAAAAAGAAATGTATGATGACGAAAGTCATCAATGGAATTTCTCTTATAGCAAAAGTTAATCAATTTGGACTTAATTAACAATTACATTTACAAAATTTGTGATTAAATTTAATTCAACCACATTGACTTGTGTACTTAACCATCATCTTCAACTTTTTCGTGAATTTAAGACAATAACGAAATTTGACAAAAAAAAAATGTATGATGACGAAAGTTGCAAATGAAATTTCTCTTATAACAAAAGTTACAAGATACCTGCATATTCAATTACTTCGTGTAAAGATTAACGTTATTACGAATTACTTATGAACGAACGACAAGGATACAATTACAGTCGAGATATCGGTTTATCTCGACAAACTTAAACAAAAGCAATTCGCTTCGAGAAGTGATCGGATACACGAAGGAAAACGGTGCAACATCTTCCGATTTGTTTTCGAACGGTGACTTCGGAGATAACACAACATGCGAGTAAGAAGCACTGCTGTGCAAATACCAAACTATTTGTAAGGATTATCGGAAAATGACCACGGAACAGCGTATCCTATGCCACGTGGATTTTCCCCGCGAAAAAGAAGGCTCCCCTTTTTTTACAACGGTCTATAGAGATCTACATACAACAATAAATAACTCACCATGATCACGATCTCTTCACAATCACTGAGTCGATCGAAGTACAAAACCGGCGACGAACACGCACTCGTGAATTCGTGCACGTTGTGTAACCTAAGCCTGATGAACTCGAGTCCTGAACCGCGAGCAGACCGGCAGTGAAACCGAAACGGAGCAGTATGCGCACGCGCACAACGCGATATTCTCGAAGGTTCCTCTCCGCAGTTGCTAGCACCTTCCTTCCCCTCTACGCCATAGTTATCGTGAATTGATTATGACCACGAAAAAAAGAGCGTCTGAGCAGTTATATAACGTGAAGTCGTGACACGTGAAAACACAGCCATTATCTAGTACACTATTCGAGGGATGTCTTAGGACCCAGCAAACGAGAATGAAATGGATGGAATTAAAATGGATTGAAATTTTTTTCTATCTGAATGCGTATTTTAAATAGCGAATATTTTTTTTCAATTTATTGGATTCAATTAGATTCAATTAGATTCAATTGAATGCAATTGGATTGAAAAATTACATTTCCTATTCATAATTTTAAATTCACAATGCATAAAAAAAGTTAACATTATTTTTAGATTGAAAGGCATAAAAAGATATGCTTCATGCAATTCCTGTAAATGAATAAAAATATTCAGGATTGAAAAGCACTCATTTTAACATTCATCAATCAATATTTCTGATAATCTGAATTCATTTCAATCCATTCTCGTTTGCTGGGGAATTGTAGGAATATTTTCTCAGGACATAGACATCTTTAATCTTAAGAATGTTGTATCACATTTAAAAGTCAATATCAAAATTATAAAAATTTCAGAGATTACTTTGTACTTCCGAACATCTAAAATTGAGCACATTCTTTTATTGCTTTAAAGCCCAGCAAACGAGAATGGATTGAAATGAATTGAAATGGATTCAGATTTTCAGAAATTGATTCATGAATGTTAAAATAAATGCTTTTCAATCCTGAATGCATTTTTATTCATTTATAGGAATTGCATGGAGCATATCTCTATGCCTTTCAATCTAAAAATAATATTAGCTTTTTCTGTGCGCAACATTGTAAATATTGGTCAATTTAAAATTTTTAATAGGAAATGCAGTTTTTCAATCCAATTACATCCAATTGAATCTAATTGAATCGAATTAAATCCAATTAAATCCAAAAAAATATTCGCTATTTAAAATACACATTCAGATAGAAAAAAATTTCAGTCCATTTTAATTCTCATTTGCTGAGTCAGCAGTATAGATTCACTGATAGATAGATTTATTGTTTGTCTTGATTCTTATATATAAAATTGCCTAATACTTATTTGTAAATTTGGCGAGGATGTATAATATTATGAAAATTAAATTTCTTACAGCTTGGAGCTTAAGTTAATTATAAGCTTATAATTATATGTACAATATATATTATATGGCTTACTGAATTACTTAGAATGATTCTGTGTATTTGCGGTATATTATAATGAAATTCTTTATTGCATTTTTCTGAATGAATTTAATCGAAATTGTAACTTGAAGTAATTATCTCCACAAATATCTATGCAAAGATGGCATAATAGAAGAAGGAAAAAAAAGATGATCATCAACGGTCGGCCGATTGCATCATTTGCATCATACGGAATTGCGCGGAGTTGCCATATTTTCTAGAACATACATCACGTGACAACTTTACGGCTTTACACGGCATTTTGGGCCGGTATCACCAACTCCACTTAATCTAATCGGTCGATTAAGTGTCAACTGTGATTGGTCAATTCTGCTGGACAGCAAATGCAATTAATCAGTTCTAATGTAACAATCAATCGGTTAAATCCTTTGCAGCGTTCGGAAGAATTGTTGTTTACACGAGAATCCAGGGTAATCATATACAATATGATACGCTACTGATAGTCACTGTCGCGCATGCGTGAAAAATCCCTCTCCCCCGACTCCGATCACTACATCCATGTGATATCGCACGTTCTTCGTCTTCTCATCCTACGCTCATTCCACTCGTCTTTTATCAGCGAAGACAACGGACGCGGTTCGATCACGCCGTTATCGATTTTCAGCATTCTCAGTTTCCAACATCGTTCATCGACCGTTCATCAGAGAATTTTCCTCAAGGATCGAAGGTGAAGCGATTGAGCCGCGAATCCGTGCCACGTGCTTCTCCGGAAATTCGAGAAACTTCGCCGGAACGAATTTTTAACCGGCCGGGTATATCGTTCGCACTCGATCTCTTCGCGATCATTCGGCGGAATATTACTTATTCTTTTCTTCACAATCAATTTGCGAAAGAAAGTATGCGGTTAATCAAATGATTTTTAGTCAGATCCCGTGATAATTTCTATTAAACGTTAACCTTTAATCGCCACGCCACGCGGGACGTTTACATAACCGTATTTCCGGAATAAAGCAACTATCGAGAACTATTGATTTCGGTTATTCATGATAAATCGCTTTTCATGCAATTTCTTTAGTGTTTAACGAAATTGTTTCGTTAAATTGCGAAATATTCGTATTTACAAGTAACGTCAGAGAAATATGAAAGAGCTAAATCTAGAATTATTTCTTATTTGCATTTTATTATCATTCACAAAATGCAACGTTGGCTGTGCATGCCATTAATTATATTGATCTGAGTAGTTGTTTAATCTGTTCTTGTATTACATAAAAAAGTATATAAAAAAAAACACACACACACATACACTGTATAGGATTTTTGTATATGTAGGATTTTTGTATTTTTCTTTTTGTTTGAAATAATAGCAGATAGGGAATCTGTGAGAAGTCGATGTGTTCAATATTGATGAACCCAATGTTATTAATAATTGCATCAGAAATTAGGATATTAAGCATATTAGTAAAAAATAAATTATTCTTAACTGACATACATTATGTATTTTTTTTTTTATAGATGCATAGATTACCTACTGTATTGAGAGGAGCTGCTCTGCGCCAGTTGCAGGCACGTACTTATGCCAAAGACGTACGTTTTGGGGCTGAAGTTCGTGCCTTGATGTTGCAAGGTGTAGACATTTTAGCAGACGCCGTTGCCGTAACGATGGGTCCTAAAGGACGTAACGTTATTCTGGAGCAGAGCTGGGGAAGCCCAAAAATCACAAAGGATGGCGTGACTGTGGCAAAAGGCATTGAACTAAAAGACAAGTTTCAAAATATCGGAGCTAAATTGGTACAGGATGTAGCTAATAATACCAATGAGGAAGCTGGAGACGGTACCACTACTGCAACCATATTAGCTAGAGCAATAGCTAAAGAAGGATTTGAAAAAATCAGTAAAGGTGCCAATCCCGTAGAAATCAGACGAGGTAAGAATATCAATTTATACAATAAACAGTTCATTTTTATATCTTTCTCTTACTTCAAATAACATGATTTTTTAATTATTAATTTAAATAGTTAGATAATCGTCATCAATTACATCGACATGATATTGTTAAAGATAATTAGATCATAAGATGATATTGTTAAAGATATCGCATGAGAGTTCACATGACTTCTAAAATTTAAGTGACTAACGTCCAATTTCTTCATCTGTAGATAATTTTATTCAAGAGAATACAATGGAAATATCTCCTGAATAACGTTATCCATAATTTATCTGAAAGTGAAGAAATTGGACGATAAGA
>NW_017259582.1:845730-866021 GCF_001594045.1 Atta colombica | reverse complement strand
TATATATATATGTATATATATATAAAATTTATATCAAATGTCGATAATGACGTTTTTTTTTTAATTATCCTGGGATATTGATTGTCACAAAAATTTGCTCAGAGTAGGCTATCTTTAATAATATTTTGTTGATGTCAATTATTGAAAGCGAACTAACTTAAACTGGTGACACAATATGTTGTTTTCCTACTGGATTGCTAGCTGGATTAAAATTTTGCCATTATATTAGTTGTGGCTGATAATGATAGCATCGCAACCAATAAGGTGACAAGAATCTAATCTAACTAATAATCGAGCAAGAAAATAAATAATAAAATTGTGTGCCGCCGGCTTTAATTTCATGAAAAATCCATTAAAATATTTTAATTCAAAAAAGTAATAATTTAAAAAAATCGTCAAATATCACAATTCAGAAAGAATTTTTTTAAAAGTGAAACGAAAATAACATTTAATCGTATTAAGAACATTTTTCTTTTTGTTAATATTACTTGATTAATTAATAAGTTTCTATCAAAAATAATTTTTCCTCTTTTCTGAGAAACTTTATTTTTTGTACTTAATCTTTTTCACTTTTGAAATAAATATATATATGTATCTTGGAGGATCTAAGAAATATTGAATTTTGATCTAAGCTTCGAGATAAATCAAGGAACAATCTATATACATTACTATACATAATATTTTTATGAAATATGAAAATATGAATATTTCTTTGTGAGATAACATTAAACATAACAATTTATGATTTTGTAGGTGTAATGTTAGCAGTAGACAAAGTTAAAGATGAATTGAAAACTCTGAGCAAACCTGTCACAACACCCGAAGAAATCGCTCAAGTAGCAACAATATCCGCTAACGGCGACAAAGCTGTCGGCGACTTGATCTCGGACGCTATGAAGAAGGTCGGGAAGGAAGGTGTGATCACTGTGAAAGATGGCAAAACACTCATCGACGAACTTGAGGTCATAGAGGGGCTGAAGTTCGACAGAGGTTACATTTCTCCATACTTCATCAACTCCAGTAAAGGAGCCAAAGTTGAGTTCCAAGACGCGCTCCTTCTCTTTAGCGAGAAAAAGATCTCTTCCGTACAAAGTATCATACCCGCTTTGGAATTAGCGAATTCACAACGCAAACCTCTTGTCATAATCGCTGAGGATGTGGATGGAGAAGCTTTATCGACTCTCGTTGTTAATCGTTTGAAAATTGGGCTACAAGTAGCTGCAGTTAAAGCTCCCGGTTTTGGTGACAATAGGAAGGCCACTCTTCAAGATATGGCGATATCCACCGGTGGCATTGTGTTCGGTGATGATGCCAATCTAATCAAATTAGAAGATGTTCAGGTATTTATCCAATCTAATAATAGTTTGATTGTATCATTTTATTGTTTTCAAAAAGGATTATTTATTTTTTTTATATTTTTTCATAATTTTAACTTTCCATTAAACTTTTACTTTTTAAATTTAGGCATATGGGATAAAAGTTGGAATTTGAATTTGAAACTTGCCAACTTGTTGAGTTTCATTCTCGTACGGAATCACATTACTCCAGTTAAAATTGATTTCACAAATAACTTTGACCTTATTTAAATTTAGAATTTTTGTGTAATTTCTAATTCCTTAATAATGGAAGAATCTTTTCTACTTAAATAATAGAGTTAAGTAATGGCAGGATTAGGAATCAAACCCAAACTTATTACTTTAGGCAACTGTTCTACTACTAGTTGTCTAGCATTCATCAGCCATACTTTAACGAATGTAATACTTTTTTCTCTAGCTAAGCGACTTGGGCCAGGTAGGAGAAGTCATCATTACAAAGGACGACACTCTCATCTTAAAAGGCAAGGGAAAAAAGTCTGATATCGATAGAAGAGCCGATCAAATCAGGGATCAAATTGAAAACACCACATCCGATTATGAAAAAGAGAAGCTGCAAGAACGTCTGGCAAGATTAGCGTCAGGCGTCGCTGTCTTGAGAGTTGGCGGAAGCAGTGAGGTGGAAGTTAACGAAAAGAAAGACCGTGTACATGATGCGCTCAACGCTACTCGCGCCGCTGTCGAAGAAGGAATCGTTCCTGGGGGTGAATTTTTATTTTTATCAGCTTGTTTTCGCGTAGCTCGCATACTTAAATATATATTAAATATATATTTATTAAATAAATATTTATTAAATATATATTAAATATAACATTAATTTTTTACATATATATAACATTAATTTTTTAGGTGGCACCGCATTGTTGAGATGCATACCAATATTACAACAGCTTAAGGCTGTGAACGGTGATCAAGAAACTGGAATCAAGATCGTGGCGAATGCTTTGCGTATGCCATGCTTGCAGATCGCGCAGAACGCCGGCGTTGACGCCAGCGTGGTAGTGGCTAAAGTAAGCGAGGGCAAACTCGGCTACGATGCCCTTAAGAACGAGTACGTCGACATGATCGAAAAGGGCATCATCGATCCGACAAAAGTCGTACGAACAGCACTTACGGACGCTGCCGGTGTGGCATCATTGTTGACAACGGCAGAAGCGGTCGTCACCGAGATACCTAAGGAGGAACCCCAACCACCAATGGGCGGTATGGGCGGTATGGGTGGAATGGGTGGTATGGGCGGCATGATGTAAAAAGTGAAACACAAAGACTGAGATAAAGACAGTCCATGAGTTACACTCTTGTTTGTAATGAAACGCGATTGTACTATGCTATATTGTTTAAATAATTTAATATTGTTTAAAAAATTTTAAACATAGATTCTGTTCAAACGGAATAAATAGATATCCGTACTATCTCATACAATTTGTACTTCGAAACATTACAGGCGATAAAATATCACTCGTGTAGTATGAAGCTATTTTTATGAAACGCCGTTTCCACTTTTTTTGTTTTATGAATCTGTAATGTTATGAATCTATACGGAGATCGCTCGATTTATTTCATTCAATTTGTGCGATGCATACGTAAATATTTCAAATGCATTTAATAATGTAAAAAATTCACTATGTGAGATGAACTTGTTAACGTGTTTATACAGAATGTAGAATTATGATGAATTGATAAATTCAATCAATTTATAACAGTAACAATTCTTGAATTCTATTCATCGTTATATTCCCAATATTCCAGATTTACATTGTTTCATAAATATAGTTATGAAAATGAGTAGTTTATTCAACATTTTATACTATTTCCTAGTTATAATATTCATTAAAGATGCAAATGTAAAAATGAATGTGCGCATATTAATTGTGGAAGATTAATTATTTAGGCTTTCATGATTTTGCAATTGTTAAATTTATTTTCAGTCTGAATAAATGTGTGTTAAAATTACAATTTATCTCTCCATTCCATATTTAACATTGCTAGATAGATTATGGTAAGTATATAAAAGTAAATGATTAATAAGATTGATAAGGATAGAGCGAAAATTTTTATTAGAATAGATATAAATATATGGTATACATCATATTGTGTTTGTCGTTTTTAAACAATTATTCAAACTAATATAAATATGCCGAAATAATATTTAATTACAATATAAGGAATTTGCTATTACATTTGCTATCATCTTATTCGAGGCTTATTCCATCGTGATCATCTTAAATATCCATTTATCGACATTTATATTTTCAGAATGCGCTCGTAGAGCTTAAAACTGCTATTTTCTGAAACTATAAACATTTAAGAAGATATTCAGGCTGATCAAATCATATCTCGCGCGATTAAAGAGACAGACGTAATAAAAAAATATTCTTATATTATGCTTTTCTGTTGGTTCCCTATTATATTACATATATCCCATGAAATATCCCTGTTTAAATGTTTAACATAACCTGATGCATGAATTGTTTTACTTGATGTACTTGACTATACATCGAGTACGTTTTGATTATAAATAAAATTATACAGTCGGAAAAAAAACTTGTGTTTCACAAGTTTTTCTTTAACAAACGAGATTTAAAGTGGAACAGATTTTTTAATTAATTGAATAAACAGCGTATACGAGCAGTCAACATAAAAATATTTCCAATTTTAAATCTTATTTCAATCCAATTAAATATACCAAACATAGATGCGGAAGAAAAAATATAAGACAGTAGAGCGGTTTTGTAATGTACAGTTATATAGTTGGAAAAGAAATATCTCATTTTATATTCAAAATACAAAGAGAAGTCCGCTTTAAAAAATAGTATATTAAAGCCTAGATATTATCCATGATAAAAAGCCATATTAACCTAGGCTCCGATTTTCTCGATTTCATCTGCATCTTCTGCATCGAGATAATGGATTTTCTTGCCAAAGTGTTTTTCTATAGTCCGGCACAATTCCATCGCGTGATCCGAGTCGATTAAATTAATGGCGATTCCTGACTTGCCGAATCGTCCCGTTCTTCCGATTCTGTGTAAGTATGTTTCGCAATCGGCTTGCCGATTTTGATCCATCGGCAAATCGAAATTGACTACTATCGTTACCTGTTCTACATCGATACCTGCCAAAAACATTAAAATTATTAGCAACATATTATTGTTTTATTATACAGATAAAAATTTATAAACAAAATTTATAAAATTGTTTAATATATAGCACGCATACAGAGTGATCGTTATTTTTAACAATTTTGATTGGGACATTTCTTAAAGTTTTTCCTTATCTCTATGATTTTTTTTAATAAAGTTGTAACAAATTTTTTTCTTTTATCTTTCCTCTTATAAACATTTTTTCTATTCGAAATGTGATAACTCAGCTAAAAATAATCATTTTTTACTCATCTGGGACTTGTTTTAAGCGAAAAGACATACGGAAATTGATTTTGTACAGTACGTAAAATTTGAAGATATGTGTGTGTGTGTGTATGTGTGTGTGTGTGTGTGTGTGTGTGTGTGTGTGTGTGTGTGTGTGTGTGTGTGTGTGTGTGTGTGTGTGGTTATCGATATTTTAATATTCGAAATTTTTTCAGGACATCTTCCTAAAATTATCTTCTAAAAGTAACACCAGAATTTTTTCTGACTTTCTGAACAATATTACTCGTATCACCGGGATTTTGAAATTTAATATGATTTTTAAATGGGACTTTTTTTCAATTTTTTTTTAAATATTTTTTTAAATATTTCAGAAGACAACAGATTTCATTCGGATTAACGTGAGATTCCTCTTCCTAAATTTTTTCCACGTATTAAGAGCTTTGACCAAACCAAAAATAAAATTTATCGACTGAATTATTTGCTTTTGCACGAGTCATTTTTTTTCAATCAAAAATGAAAGCATCTCCTAAAAAATCTCTTTGTTTTTTTTTCATAACTTTGAAACATATCTTCAAATTTTACGTACTGTACAAAATCAATTTCCGTATGTCTTTTCGCTTAAAACAAGTCCCGGATGAATAAAAAATGATTATTTTTAGCTGAGTTATCACATTTCGAATAGAAAAGATGTTTATAAGAAGAAAGATAAAAGGAAAAAATTTGTTACAACTTTATTAAAAAAAATCATAGAGATAAGGAAAAACTTTAAGAAATGTCCCAATCAAAATTGTTAAAAATAACGATCACTCTGTATGCGTGCTATATATTAAACAATTATTATATTAAACAATTTTGCCTGTCAATTTTGGGACTATCATATTGTAATGACATATTGTAATGAATTGCATACCGATCATTAAGAGAATAATATATACTATTATTGCTAAAAAAAATGATTGCCAAAATCAACAAATCATTTTTTCGAGATCATATAAAGATCAACTTTATCGCCATTTTTTAATGGAATTGAATGATTTTTTTACATAACATTTTTACATAACATTCCTCTATTCTGCGCATAAAAATAGAAGGTAGAATTATTAAAAATCAATAGTTTTTACAATATATTTTATGAATATGAAATATAAAATATTTCATAAATTATTAATTTCTTGGCTATATTTTATCATTTTTAAATATAAAATAATGGAATAATTCGTATAAAATACATAGTTATTTTTCAAAATTAATGTAATTGTATATTGCAAATTGCATAATTTTTTTAAAGCACCTATGTATTTTCTTTAAATCAATTAATTCATTTCATTATTTAGTACATAAATGTATTAAGATCTGATTACCAAAAAAAGTAATATTTTATGAAATATTTTTTTTCTAAAATGTGCTAATGTATTTAATGCTTCAGAGATATCTCCGAACAGCATCGACTTAGAGAATGTATATGAAACATTTTGCTCTTCTAACAATAATCTTTCATTTTATTGCTAAAAATTAAATTTTATTAGGACTATGCATATAGTTTCCACAAGTAATCATAAGATATATCATAAGAATTAGCCAATCACAGTCAATTGTAAAAAAATTCTCTGATTGGCTATTTTTTATGTTTTATGATTACTATTATTATGGAAAATGTGTGAAGCAATTCTTGTTATACGCAACAAATTCAGGATCCATAAAGTATAAAAATAGGTAAAGATCTTTCTTTGTATATTTACCTCTAGCTAAAACATTTGTAGTGATAAGAACTTTCTCGAGTCCTGCTCTAAATCTATCCAGTACAGAAATTCTTTGTTCCACTGTCAAGTCACCAGATAATATTGCTACCGCATGTCCGTCTTTTGTCATTTTTCCTGCCAACCAACTAGCTGTTTTCTTCGTCTAAAAATAAGTGACATACGTTATTATAAAATTGTTTCTATAGGATTTAATTAATATTTAATATACAATCGATCTTACATGACAGAAAATAATCGCTTGTCCAATAGTAATCACACCATAAATATTAGTGATAGCTGTGTATTTTTCATCTACATTTTTGCATCTAATATAGTATTGCTTGATATTATCTAAACTTTCTTCTTCCCTTAATAGCCGTATTATTAGCGGATTACTGACTATAATCTCTGCAAAGTTCATTACTTCCGGCTCGTACGTCGCAGAGAAGAACATCATTTGACATGCACGTGGCAGTAATCTATTCATGAAATAAATATAGGTAATATTTTGCATAAAATATAAACATATTCAATCACATAAATGTTAAACATTTCGGAAAAATTACTTGTGAATACGGATACACTGATCTTGATGGCCTTGCGTAGCAATCATAACGTCAGCTTCATCCAATACAAATACAGATATTTTGCTTAAATCGAAGAACTTGAACTTTTGTCCCCAATCCAATACTTTACCTGGAGTTCCTATAATAATATGTTCACTAATCTTCGAACCACGGCTTACTGAAACAATAAAGCAATATTAATCCTAGAGAATAATTTATTTTAATAGGCAATTCAAATTGCACGAGAGAACGATATATTACTTTCTTCTCCTCTTACAGCGTACTTTATTTTTATCTCAGGACAGAAGCGCGACATCTTTGCCGCTACTTCGCCGGTTTGGATTGCTAGTTCATAAGTTGGCGACAAACAAAGTACCTGTGGGTACTCCTTTGTAACATCTACCCGACTCAACATGGCAAGTACAAACGCAGCTGTCTTACCCGTACCAGACTGAGATTGTGCAATCATATTTTGTGGCCTGAAAAAAATTTCAAGTAAGTTTGAAAATTGTCTTTCCAAAGAAAAGTCAAGAATATCAAAAATAAATAATAATTCTGATAAATACTTACGGATCAGCGAGTAAAGTAGGTAAAGCAGTTTCTTGAATTCTAGAGGGTGCATTGAATCCCAAAGCATAAACTCCTTTTAACAAGGCAGGTTTGCTATATGCAAAATAAGAAATATTTGTAATTTATATATACATGTATATCATCATATTAAATTTATATCACAAGTATTAGGCTTTTCAATTGGTGATACAAATCGATATAAATTTTGCTTTATTTTCATTATTTACTGAATACTATAAAGAATCATGCTTGTGTCAACTAGTGTCGCTAAATAGAAAGCATCCAATAGTAGTAATGATTAAAACTAATGGATCTAAATCAATGTTATTCAAGATCTATAAATTTGGACATTGGTATGATGTATCACTGTCTACTTTTCTTTTTCTTAATGAAGATAAGAAAAAGAAGACAATATACATAAGCATAAGCTCTAATATATGTTAAATCAATGCTCAGAATTATAAATACTAGACAGCATTGATTTCAATCAGATTTCCTTGTAACAATTAAAAATTAATTAAAATGAATATATGTATATAATTATTTACAGACGAAGTGCATCAAAGGTTTTGACACTGTATAACGGAGAATTTGGATCTTGTCTTTGAATCTCTATATCTTTCGTTGTCTCCACTAATCCTTTCCTTATGATCTTTTGCAGGAGTGACTTCTCTGCTGGTGAGATCTGTTCTTCTGATGTATCGTCATCACTTTTGGAATCTCCATCTTTCACAGTTGGAGCAGAAATAGACGTCGAGTTTGGTTTATCCAAGTTCAAACTCGTCACCTATACATGAGACATACAATCAATGTACTTGCTACATCAATTTGATGTGATAGTTCCAACTGAAGCTTACATTATTTTCTTTTTTTTCTGGCATAGCGTGTTTCAATAAACAAAAAACAGATCAATCATATGAGTTACAACAGAAGAAAATAAAAACAAAAAAGTTAAGAATCTAAGTTATCTAATAACAAGTCGTGAAACTGTCAATAGTGATTCCATGTGATTCATGAAATGGATATCATAAACATCAAAAGAATCACGCTTACACCGTTGTAGCGCATCCGCAACAATCCCGTTTTACCTTCGACGCCAATTTATCCTGTTCATCAGCGCACTGCCCCCAGTCGACCTTAGTCGAAGCCATGTCCGTTTTAATTACTCAATCAGTATCTATGATAAAGAATCCGCTATCGAACTAGTTCTTAAGATGAACTTTCAAAACTTAAAAATATATCTGATTGAAAATACTCAAGTACAGAAATCCGTTCAGTGTTCACATGCGTTAGCTCAAATTAAAGAGAAACCGAAGAGAGGACATGAAGTCCTTTTTTCTATAACTGCAAAATGCTTTGCACGCTACTGCCCTCTCAAGAATTGTACGTCAATCCACTAGTTTAAGGCTTAAATACAATAAGCAACAAGGAATAACGAGCCATCCAATCAAAGCTCTGAAATGTAAATTCGATTATTATATATCCTAGAACTCTGATTGGACGGTTCGTTATTCCTGTTGCCTGTATCTATTGTGTTTAAGCCTTTACAAGGTTTCGCATCGCATGCTCAATATGCTCCCATAGCTTCTACTCACTCCAATGCGTTCATTAGAGTGAGAACTGTAGCAGAAGCATGTTGGAACATGCGACGTGAACAAACCTCAAAGGTTCGATCTGAGTCGGAATGTAATAAAAACTAATCAATTGCAGTTGAGCATTCCCTTTGGATACGGTCAACGTAATACTGTAAACGCTTTGAAGCGTTTTTCAATTAGTCAATTTGTAAAATTCTTTCTTCTAATTGGTTCATCAAATGCTTCAAAGTATTTGTACGAGACTTTGATCACAACCCTTATCATTTCGATGTAACAGGGGAATGTTCGACTGCAGTTGATTGGTTTTTATTACATTCCGACTCGGATCGAACCTTTGATGTAAATTAGGCAACAATGGCGTTCAGCGAACTCAACAATTGAGTGAACGTTGTTATTGATGTATTCTTTTAGATCATCCAATCAGCATTTTAGATCTGGATATTTATAGAACGGAACAATGTGATCAATCACAATTCTGCAGTTATTAAGACTTAAACACAATAGGCACAGGCAGCAGTGAATAACAAGCCGTTCAATCAGATTTCTGGGAGTCGATTGTGTATCTTCAAATGAGATGAAAATTACAAAAGTGAAAATTCACTAAAAATTTATAATTTAATTGGTCAATACCTAATCTTTGCTCACTTTTGTAATTTTCACCTCTTTTCAAAATCCACAATCGATCCCTTAGGGGTCGATATCTTCTATATCTTCAAACAAGATGAAAATTATAAAAGCGAGCAAATTTACTAGATGTTGACCCTAATGAAATTATCATGAATTATTCTAGTAAATTCGTTTTTGTAATTTTCACCTCGTTTTAAGAGGGTCGATTGTGGATTTTGAAAGGAGGTGAAAATTACAAAAGTGAACAAAGGTTACTAATGCCAGTATTCATAGTCAGGTCTTACATTTAATACATGGTCTACAATTGGCAGTAGCAATAATAGATTAAGGAGTAGGCATAGAAATCGACCAACCATAGTTGAATGTGAGAAAAATAAATTATGATATTTACGCCTACTTCTTAATTCTCTACTGCTACTGCCCGTTGTAAACCATGCATAAGTTTGATATTATATCCCAGAGCTCTGATTGGATATCTTGTTATTTCCTGTTCCCTGTGTCTATTGAAACGGTTCTACATTAGTTGAAAGCTGATCGCAAGTTTGTTGCGACAGCCAATATGAGGCGATTTCAAAATTCAAGCTTCAGATTGGCTGTTGCAACAAACACTTACGATCGGCTTGCAACTAATTTTTGAATCGGTTTACTGCTGATTCTACAATGAGTCGGTAATCGGTAGTCCTAAGTCTTATCAGTGAAGTTGACTAATAACCAACTTGTACGATTAAAGGTCTGAGCACAAGAATTGTCGTAACCTAACCTAACATTTACTTAGACTTAAATTGTAGACGTAAATAACGCACAAGTTTTCATATGACGTACAACTTATTACCGTGTCTCCAGAGACGGCAATAAATTGGACGTCGTAGCTTGTGCGTTATTTACATCTACAACTTAAGTCTCTAAGTAAGTGTTACGACAATTCTTGTGCTCAGAGAGCCCTAAGACTGATTGGACCCCAACTTCACCGATTAAGACTATAACTTCCGACTATCGACTCATGTAGAATCAGCATAATTTTCCTTTTTTCTACTTTCTTTTCTGCAATTGTGAATGGCTGCGTTCAGCAGAATGTTTATTTTGCAACTGTTGGAGTTTTTTTTGCGCTGATTGGATTATACTTTTAGATCTAGATGCCGTGATACTGTATTACGTTTTATTTTTGTGATGCGTCAATTAAATCGTAGCATCGAAACTATCAAAAGTAGACGTGGTTCGTGTCTGTACTACATCTAAATTATGCTGGATGGAAATATATTTTTGGTCTAGTTTACATCACATTTAATACGGTTATTATAATTAATAACTTTCTATTGAATTATCTTAAGCTAGAGCGGCACATGATGCTTGTTTTCCTGTAGGATTGTTAGCCGGATTAGAATCTTGCCATCGTATTGGCTGGCACTGATAGCATCGCAGCCAATACGATGGCAAGATTCTAATCCGGCTAGCAATCTAGCAGAAAAATCGTGTGCCGCAGGTTTTAATTTCGACGATACATATATGATATAAATATTTAATTAATCATTTGATGCATATTGTATCAATTTAGTACATTCTTTAAATATTTGCTGAAATTAAGATAATTTAATAGAAAGTTACTAGTTAATACGCATAACAAATGTTCGATGCAAAAGGGATCAAAGGAATCTTCGATTTTGCGATTTGGTCCACCTTGACATCTTGCTACGTCTCAGTTTGAACCCCTTAAAGCTCATTAATGCTTCTTGATTCCGTTCTACCTTACGAACATTGACGAGAAGCTGTGATTTACGATGTCAGAGCAGTAAGTATTTTCATTTCTTGTTCCAGAATATCATAATTAATTTTAGAATTTTATTTTCGTGTAATTTTCCATTAAAATCACAATTAGAAAACGATTGCTCCGAATTGCCGCGATCGCGAATTCTCGTTCGAAATAAGCAGGTTAGAATCGCTAACGCTTCTAACAATGACGTAAATTGTTGTCACTTTGGAGACTAGAGCTTTTTCTTTCCCATTAACGCTCTTGTAATTACATTTTCTTGTAAAAAAAACATTTTGTTGATTCTTTTAGTGATGATACCTTGCTGGATGAAGATCTCGGGGATGAAGAATACGATCTGGGTAATGACGAGGAGGAGGCTCTCCTAGCAGATGACTATGAATTAGAAAGGGTAAGCATATTGTTCCGTTCTTCAGTCGGATGAAATTTTACGCTCGATATATTCGGCTCTCTCAATTATGATGGTTTTTGTCTTCTTTATGATGATACCTTAATCTAGAAATTATCTTATTTTTAAATCTTTATTTGTGTTACTTTTGTTAAGTTAATTATGCCGAAAGTAATTTTTACAACTATTATTATTCATTGTCGCTAACCGAACAAATATTGTTAATCCTCTATAACTATAAATTTTATATTTGGAAAAAAAATATGTAACAAATATTGATTTTGAGATATAAATTAACAATTAATTTTTAATTTTTTAATATTTTATTCTCAAAAATGATTTATAACTTTGAAGTTTTTCATAGTTGAGTACAACACTTGCATATACATATATAACGTAGTTTTATTTATATGTTAAGTATGTAGAAGTCCATAAAACAATTTGCATTTGAAGTTGAAAATTAAGCAAAAATGTATATATTGCATTTTGAACATTATATTTTAAAAACCTTTACCTCCTAACATTTTATGTCTCTTTTTATCAGAAAAAATGAGCTGTCCTCATTTTTTATAAAAAAAATCCATTATAAATAGACTTTTAGATAATGATATTGTGATGCAGCATAGTGCACCAATAAAATATTATGTTCAATTATAATGAAAATATGAAATAAAACTTAAAAAATATAAATCTGATAAATATAAATATGATATAATTTCAAAATTACATGGCGTTATAGAGGATTAAAAAATAAACTAACAATGTTTCTGTTTTTTCACGAAAATATTCTGATGTTTCTTATAAGGGATTCCAGTACAGTGTGTCCAATAAAGAAGTTGACTGATTGTTTACAAAGCCTAAAATTCTTTAATTTTATATAATAATTATGATATATCGATACTTATAATTTATATATGTATATTATTTATGTATATTATATCGTTACCTGTCAACATTTTAATGCATTTTATGCATAAGTTAAAGAATTGAGATTGCAATATAAATGTAATATCAATTATATCGACACGCGTTGATTGTACTAGAAAAAAAACTTGATACTTTCTCACATATTCTTTTATCGCTATATGATAAATTCAAAACTTTAAAATGCGTAATATATAACTAATTATTATACATATCTAGTTTAACATATGTAAATGTACTCATGTGTGCTATACAATATCTGTTGTGCTAGATATTTTTTCAATAATTATAAATAGATATTTTCTGTTTGGAAATACCTATTTTACACGCGAATATATTTGTACCTTAACGCGGATATATAAGTTTGATATTTTATTGTTTAATATTTCAATATAAATACAAGGCATCTTTTTTATCTAGATATAAATACTTGTGAAAATTGTCACTACAGTTACGCAAAAAATACATGCTTGATGTAAGCACGTAATTTGTATCAATGAATAGCTAAAAAATCATGTGGGTAGAAAAAATACAAGTAGCTGCTGATAAATTGTTGTAATATTAGATGTTATAAAACTAATAGATTGATTTATTATACATACATGAAAAATGTTTCTTATATACATACATAATAGCTTGAGATATTTATGTTTATTTTAAAACATTTCTAATACAATATAACACACAGTGCAAATTTCTATATATTTTTAACAATTAATATACTAAAAGATATTAATCTAATAATATCAATGCTAAATGTATTTATTTTACCTGTTGTGCGATTGTAACTTTTATAAATTGTGAATATTAAGCGATATCGAAAAATTGAACAAAAAACGTCAGCAATGTTCGTAATTTTATTCAAACGACAATTGATTTATGATATAATACAATTTACATAATATCTTATATGTGCTAATTCCTAATGTAAATTTCTATGATTATTCTCTTTATTCCTTAAAAGAGTTCGTTACCTTGAATGGTTTAATGTGAAATACTGAATATATATTATATAGTTGCATTATAAAAAGCCTTGTATAAAAAGCAAAATATTATTTAGTTTTTCATTTAGCCAGAGTGTTAATAATTTATAATAAGCAATTATTTTCTTTGGGAATAAACTTTTATTTCATTTTATATAAAATTCAAAAATTAACAAGGGAAATACTTGTATCTAAATAAATACATACATGTATTGTATATGCTAAAGAAATTTTTTATATGAATTTTACATTAAGCCATTCCAATAGTATAATCTTATCGACTTTCTCTTGATTTCCTGTAACGTGGTGATTGTGAAAAATTATCACCTGCAATTTTAATGCGAATTGTATCGCGATTCTTAATATTAACCTTTACCGTATAAGGTTGGGTCACTAATGACCGAGTGATTTCTGTTCGTGCAAATTTCTTTGAGTCTTTCGCTAACTATAAATTATTCATTATACTACATTTTATTATTTTCCAAAATGAAGTTTCAATTTATTCTAAAAAGTTGAAAGTTAGTACATTTTTAGAGATTTTCTCCATTTTGAATAGATGAAAAAAACGATGGATTCTAGTGACCCATATTTGGATGGAGGCACCAAATATTTTATATTGTAAGGGTTAAGAATCTTAATCTGATAAAATAGATACCATGAAAAATAATTTAGTTATCGATGCAATACAATATATTCTGAGCTGATTGAATATTTTCACATAATGATTAAAATTGTATAATTAACGTACGTTATATGTTATATTTAACGTATATTAATTTAATGCAACTTATTGAATATAATAATAAAAATAATAATAATAAAAATAATAATAAAAATAACTTACATGTATTCGATTATAGCTGATATGACATTAATTTTATAAAAACATGTTTTTAAATAAATACGTTGTGATTCTCGCATTATCTCGTTATGCTGAAATTTGGAAAGAATAAACTTTAAAAATTGTGTGTGTCTAAATTCTACTGTATAACTATGTGTATGTGGGTCATCGAGAATCAAGATGAATTATATTATATTGCACTGCTATATAAATCTTGTTCCATGAAGCGTAAACAAAATTCTATTACGTAAAGATTATATTTGATTATTATACAATACGATTTATTACATTTTTCTTTTATCGATAATATATTATGTCGCATTCACATTTTTCGCTGCTGTGTACTTGGACTTGTCGCTATCATTGGTCCTTTATGAGACTTATGTTTCATTATTATCATAAGAGCATGCTTCTCCTGAATATGTGAATAGAATAATAGGCTAAAGACAAAATCTTTAAGAAAATAGAAGTCGCAAATTACATTTTACATATGTCGAATTATTATATAAAGACATTACGGAATTCTAACTTGTGCGAATGTATATATTTATAGTATTTATACCAACACGTTTATGTTTCACGAAAAGAAAATGGAGAATATACGCACAACTTTAGATATGTTAATGATATATAGATTATATAACTACATTACATGGTTAAATTTTGTATTTACATTACAAATATCTGGCAATTTGATTCCCCGAGCAGCAGAATAGCTATAAGGGAGAAGAGGAAACAGATGATGTACTGGACTTAGGAGTCACGGACGCGCTCGACGACTTAGATGCTGAAGACGAAAATATAGAATTTAGTAGAGGCAATACTGATAAACGTAGCGATAACGATTTCTATAAAGATGGAGAGCATCCGGAGACACAGTCGTCGTCATATTATGAGCAAGATGAGAATGCCGAGTATGCGAATGAACATGAGGCGTTGCCTCAGTCCAACAGAAATTTGGAGTCCAATAGCATTAACGTTTCTAATAACATCGGCATGGGCGATCTGCGCGAGAAGTTGCAGAAAAACGTGCAGAAGAGCATGTACATCGGCAACGGGCAAGGAATGGAAGACGACGACTGCGAAGAGGCGAAGGAAAGGCGAAACAGATTTCAAAACGAGCGTACAATGATTTCTCAAAGGATGAACAATGATATTCCGGATACATTAGAGAATATCCTCACATCGGAACCATCCAGAACATCATTCAGAGGAAGAGGAGGACGGGGTCGTGGAGCAAGAGGAAGTAGAGGAAGATTTAACGTACAAACTGGAAACTTTAATCCAAGGTAACATTTGGTTTTAATAATAAATGATAATAAATGATTTGTAATTAATGGGAATAATAATTAAGTAAATAAGAAAAAATGAAAGGAAACAGTATTATCTGTGTGTCCTGCTTATGTTTCTCTTTCAAATGTTCTAATGTTTTAAGATAATACTTTTCACTTCGCAGATTTGGTACGGCACGGCCGAGTTTTGAAAGTCAACCGTCTGTGTGTAGACCGCCATTAATAGAGACCAGACCATGTCTTCTGGGTGTATTAAGTAACATGCAAAATCAACAGCTAATATACCAACAAGCTAATCCACAACAACCCTTTCAACAGCCCTTTGGTCTGAACGGCCCGATGCAAGGGCCGCCCGCACAATTCACGGAGAACAGACCGCAATTCAATCCCGGACAGTTCCAGAGCCCTTTAGGACCACGTCCAATTGGCTCGAGACTGTCCGAGTATGGACCCAGAGGTCCCTTGACAGTAGGATCTATGCAAGGACCGGGTTATAATTGTTCACCCAATCAGCCACCGTATCATTCATCGATGCAACCACCATTCCCAAATCCAGTCGGTATCATGCAAGAGAATCGGCCAATGCAAAGTAATCAAGGGCCTTTATTGCAAGGCAATTCAGGCGGAGTCTCACTTCTCGGCAATCCGAACATACTGCCGCCTGGGAATCCGAATATGCTGCCACCGGGAGGAAATCTGCCGATGCCGCCTATGCAGGGATTCCCACGCCAGCAACCCTCCCAGGGCCCACCCATGCAAAACCTGCCAACCGTACCGCAAATGCCTAGTCAGCCGCCCTTCGAAAACAGATTGCCGCCGTTCCAAGAATCACAATTCGAAGGTCGGAGCGTATACGACGCAAGAGCTGGTTATCATCCCGATCAAGTACCCAATAACCAATTTAATAATACGATGCCACCGGTACCACAACAGTCGGTATCTAATGTATCACATAGTGTGTCTTTGCCTCCAGGCCACAAGATTCTAATCAACCCTCATTTTAGAGGCACTGTTCAACCTGGAAATGACGGTAAGATGTTCTTTTACTGTACATTAATTATGTATTTAATTGTGCAATTGAGAAGTATTTTTAAATAATGTAAAAAAATTAAAAATAGGCTCTGACGAAATAAATCAATAAATGGAGTGCCTTTAGGAGTTAACACAGAATATTATGTATATATAATTTATTCAAACGACGATATTATATGGCGATTAATAATAACATATACGTTTTGATCCACGATTTGAGTCCTCTTCAATACATTATACATTTCAACGCCAATTGAATAATTTTTTCCGTATAATACGTATATGAAAACGTATACAAAAAATGAATATTCAATATGAAATATTATGTCTTCTGATAATTATAATGAATAAGAATTACCGCATTCATGGAAAAAACGACCGTAAAAATGATCCGCGCGAGTTATGTCATATACTTGGACTACCGAAGTGTACAACAATAAACACATGTAGTAACGCGCCAAGCAACATAATCGCGATCTGCGCGAATCATGGTCCTCTTCATGATGATATAATCAAATTTTTGCAAAAAATTAAAACGGTACAAATCTTGTTATTGTGCACATATGTTTCGTCCAAATCAATGTCTTCAAATTGCCAAGTTTACTGTACAGTATAATTTTAAATCAATAATAGTAAGAAAGACATTCGAAAAAATTTACATAAGATATCTATGTTGAACATATTTTTGAGATGCTGCAAATTCATACGCTGTAAATTTTATTATGAAAGTCAATCGCGTACTGTACAATAATATCAACTGATCTAATTAAAAGACAGTAAAGGGAGAGAAGCCTCGAGTTATAAATAAATTAGAATATAACAGATCTGGATGTTCTATATCGTTTTATAAATTCAAACTGTTTGTTTTTATATGTGAATTATTTTAGAGATCTTAATGGTCGTTTGTATTAAAATTACATTGTTTTATTAATTGACTAGTTTGCGCAATAATTTCCGTGCCTAACTCTTAATACTCATTTATTTATTTTATTTATTTGAATTGTCAAGAATCCATTATTATTCTTTTTTATATAGTATCTTTAATCGTGTTCCTCTTTTATGATAAATGTATTTAGCTCGACTTGCATGGGATTCTAATCAGCAAGTTCAATCGCAAGTTTCTCATAGTGGACAATTTCCACAACCTCTTTCATTATATCAGAATCAAGGATCCTACACTCAATCTCAGCAAGGTTCATCGCAATATCAACAGAACTATCAACAAAATAAAAGTGATGTAAGTAATTGCGTAATAAAAATTAATAAATCAAACTTGAAATCATTAAATTACATTATTATTATTATAGGATCCATATGCATATTTTTCTGACGTGTGGCAAGAAAATAGACCTCAAAGATCTCAAAATATGAGCCCGAGTAAGCATTATCCTTCAGATAATAATTATTCTCGCGAAAGTTACAATGATAGTAAATTTAAATCGGAAAGTCAGTGGGATCAAAGGGACAATTATCAAGAGGTAAATATAATCATCAAGTGATATTTATGTTATTTTGCTTATTTCTTATATTCATTCATTTTATCTTGGTATAAGGATCACAGAGGATCTCACCAGAGTTATCGAGAAAGAGATTTACCGCTACGAACAAGAAATGATCATATACAGAGAAGCAGAACGCCACCGAATGTGTATCGTGGCGATTCTTATGATCAAAAGACTAGATCGACGAATTTCGCATCTCGTGGAATAAACAGGCCTTCACAAAAGAGGATCTCTGAATCTTCGGATAAACCGCGAGAATTGAGTCCGAAACGCAGTAAACCTTCCAAGAGAAATCTTCAAGAAGTGCGAAGAGTACATACAGCAGGTGAAACCGTTGTTGATAAGGTAAACTTCTACAAGCAATATCTTTCGAAACAATAAATTCTAAATATATCGCAAAACTATAATCTCAGGACGAAGATAATGATCCAGAAATGCAAGAATATCGTAAAAAAATGGAGGAACAAAAACGTCTTCGGGAAAAGTTACTACGCGAGAAAGAGAATAGACGTAAAATGGCCGCGATAGAGAAGCAAAATGAAGATACGAAGATCGATTCGAATACTATTGCAGGTAAATTATATTATTATTTTTATATTATGTAATTATGGTGCTTTACAGCACCATAAGCAAGAGAACACAGTTGTACACTCTTGTGACAGAGTAACACACACTGTCTACTTGTAACTCAAATATTGCTTCGTTTTATGTTACTAAAATGAAATAAAAAAAGATCTTATACCTATAACCGAATATAATCTTAATATTTTTTATTGTGGAGTATTACCAAAAAAATTAATGATAATGAAATGTAAAAATTTGATACTCGCGAAGTGATATAAAACAATGATAAGTCGAGCTTAACGTTTTAGACGTGTTTGTGTCGATTTGTGTCATAGTTTAAAAGCACGGAATCGTACAGTTACAGAGTGTCGCTTGTGTACGATGCTGGCTAGCATCTAATACAAGAATGTTCCTTTTCTATTTGTTATTGATCACAAACTTATAATATAATTGATATATAATATAATTGATATAATATAATATAATTGAATATAACTGAAATCTTTCAGCAAATGAAAATATTCAGCAAGAAACAAAGTCTGTGTCGACGCTGATGGGACTTGTAAATGACACTGTTAAAATTCGTCCTACTGTTGCTAAAGGACGCAGTCGTCCTGTCAATGCACAAAACACAGAGGTACAACATTAATTATATTATTATGTTACATTCATTAGTATTGATTCATTTTCTAATGCTAATAATGAGATGTCGATTATAGAATTGCACAAAGTATATCTTTTTCTCTTGTGTGTACAGATTGTGTGTGTGTATGCGCGTGTGCGTGTGCGTGCGTGCCTGCGCGTGCGTGCGTGCGTGCCTGCGCAAGCTTTGTGTGCATGCGTAGATATTAGGTCTAATAAAAAGAAATCCATTATTTTTCCATTCAATTTCATGCAAAAATAATGGATTTCTTTTTATTACACCTAATATTATATATGTCTAAAAAAAGATTTTAAAAAGAACAAATTCTTATTTTTGTATTAATATAAATTAAATAACAAGAATATCCAGTGATAATATATTTTTCAAATTATGTATGTATATAGATATTTTTATGTGAAAAGTGAACAGATTGTAAAAGATTTAAAATTCTATCAGAATTGCATTATTATTACATATTCAATTATTAATAAAAGAAAATACATATTTTAAATATTTATTATT
>NW_017259582.1:843201-845696 GCF_001594045.1 Atta colombica | reverse complement strand
TAAAGTTCATTAAATTTTTTAAATTGAAAAAAATTTTTTTATTGTTTGAAATATGCATTAAAATTAAAATTATCTTTATATTATTAATATATTTTTTAAATAAAATGATTAAGAATCATCTTCTGCATAACATATTTTTCTAAAATATATGTTTTTGTTATAGGCAGCAGACAGACCATCTAATATGCGAATTATCAGAACGATACAAACTAACGATTTATCAGATACGAGTGGCTCAAAAAATAATTCCGGACAAGTGACCAGTCAAGCTATTGATATTGTACAAACGAGACAAGTAGTACAACCATCTGGCATGCGAAGAGTTGTGATACAGAAACCTCTATTAAATTCGCAAAAAGTTGCCACCACGATACAAAAAACTGTCTCCAATTTACAAAAAAATCATTTACAGCAGAAAATATCTAATGTGCAGATTATACAGACTCAGAAAGTTTTGCAGAATCAGAGTAATGCATTACAAAAATCGACGATTGTCGGTTCAAAAGCATCAATCATTAATCAGAGAGTAATGGGGCATAAAGCATCGAGTGGTCTACAGAAAACCGTGATCAATGATAATGCGAATGTCTATATTCAAAAAGCCACAAGTGCGCAACAAAATTCTCAGCGAATTGTGCTGCAGAAATCTGCAATACAAGCGAAAAAATTACCTGACATAAAGACAAACACAGTTAAATTAGAAAACTTAGCCGCAAGCACGTCTGAGGCCCAAATCAGACGTATGTGTCAAGCCATCGGAACTATTGAGGTGACTATATTTACATGAAAAATATTCACTTGGCACATTTACTTGTATTAGTTTCCATTATTTATCATGCATGTTTCATATCACTTCTTTCATTTTTATGAAAAATACAAAGTTTATGTTTGTCTCTCAAGATTTATTTCTCTTAAGTTCATTTCTTCAAAAGGCCATGATTTATTTTTACTTATATTTTCTTTACATAGATATTTCTATATAGAAAACATTTTATTCGAAAATATCGTAGACATAAGAAAGAGACGAGATATCATTTCATCATAAACAATTTATAAATTTAGACTGTTATTCCAAATATATTATGTTTGATCTGTTGTCCTTAGTTTTTAATTTACTATTGTTAATTCCAAAGATATGTATTATAATTACATTTATTCCAAAGAAATATGTATTAGAAATAAGTATTTTATTTTTTATAATACATCAATATTTCTTTATTTTATAAAGCATTTGTTTTATATCGAGTTATTAATATCAAAATATAAATATCATAAACTTATTCCATCCATTAAGTTTCTGACATGATGCAACAATTATATTTTTTTAATAGTTTCATTAGAAAATATAATATCTATATGATGTTGGGATATATGAATGTTCCTATGTAATTATTTGGAAAAGAAAATACTTTTATAATATTAATAATATATTGTTTTTTTTACATATTTTATGTATTGTATACACATGATGTTAATATATTTGGTATCAAAATACTGATTCCAATATATTGAATATATATGTATAAATTATATAATTATTATATATTAAAGTGAAATTATTAATTTTACTATATAATTTTATATAATTTGTGTATATGTATGCGTGCGTGCGTGCGTGCGTGCGTGCGTGCGTGTGTGTGTGTGTGTAATTTATATCATTTTCTCAGTATTATTTTCTTCTCCGTGTATAAAATGTAATTAAGAAGTTTAAAAATTAACAAAGCATATAAATTTTTATCGTAATACAGCTAATGTAAAACATCCATAAATTCTATAAAATAATCATTAAAATCTTACACTTGAACTCTGTATATACTGACTCTTTATTCTGTATTTTATTTCGAAAATGTATACAGCTGAAATGTATATAAAACACGTTCATTCAATTTAAAAACTATATATTTTTTTTACTTAGATTTATGCTTATTTTAAATAAACGATATATACTCGATAATTTAATAACCAATATTTTCTCTATTCTTCGTGTTATAGAATATACGCATGGGCGAAGGTAATGCGACCATTGTGTTTAAGACGCAATCTGCCGCTATGGTGTTTCACAAAAAATACCAGCGTAAAATGCTCGATCTATCGCTGATAACTGTTCGTCTCGTGCCGCAAAGTGCACCCGGGAGTAAAGCGGTTACGACTGTCGCGAAGAAATTCTAAAGAGGAAAGAAAGAATCTCGGAATATCCTCAGTATATCTTTAATGTTAATTTGACGTGAACCGTGACTCTCCTAGATGTTACTTCTCTCGTTTCAGGATTCATCCAGACTTGTTTAATAGAGATATAAAAAAATATGTATCTATATTTTATATATATGCACACAACACATACACTTCACACACACACACACGCACACGCACGCACACGCACACACACACGCACACACACACACACACACACACACACAGAGAGAGAGAGAGAGAGAGAGAGAGAGAGAGAGAGAGAGAGAGAGAGAGAGAGAGAGAGAGACATATATATATATATA
>NW_017259582.1:821230-842992 GCF_001594045.1 Atta colombica | reverse complement strand
AATAAGAAATAATATTCTTGTTTTTGATTTATATATAATTTTAATTATAAAGTTAAATTTTGCAGCATATATTAAAAACATTTTTCTATTTTGTTTTTTAGTTGTCTATTTTTAATTAAAATTTAATCATTTTCGCATAATAATTTCATTTTCATTATAGAGACTGCGAATATTAGGTGTAGTAAAAAAAATCCATTATTTTTCCATTCAATTTCATGCAAAAATAATGGATTTCTTTTTACTACACCTAATATAATATTGATGGCTATGATAACAGAGACATATGGGACCTACAATTTTTCGCCGGTTTCGAACGGCAGTTTTTAAGAGGTTTTCTTGGCAATAGATACTCTTGGTGGTTTGCTAGACCGATCGAAGAGGAACTACGAGCGCATGAAAAATTCTTGAATATGCCTGGAATCGCGAACCCGGGATCTCTGGCCATTTCTGACATAAGTCTCGTGCGCTACTGCTACGCCACGCTCGTGCTCTCTGTGTACAACTTGCGTGCGCACGACAGGCATACGTATGAGAGGCCTGATCCCGACTTGAGATGTTGCACCATTGGATTGGATTGGCTATATTTGTTTTGTTAAATCGAATAAGAAATCAATCAAAGAGATACAGAGAGAAATTACAATATGGCTATGTTTTATATTTATATTTGCGCGGCTTGCCGGCTTGCGGTTCCTGTGTGTGTGTGTGTGTGTGTGTGTGCGTGTGCGTGTGCGTGTGTGTAGTTACCTATTAAATGTTTAGATTAATTCTCGTTGTTTTTTGTTACAAAAACTCATGTTTATTTCATCACAAAGATATTTTATTCACAATATTGTCTATCGAAATTACAACCTTTTCCTATTTTTCGGATAACAAATGAATTCCGCGATAGAAAAATTCAGGTTCTTTCGAGGCGATCCAATCGTCGAGCCATTTTTTTAGTATCTTCGAAATAACTGAAATGCTACTCAGAAAGACTATGTTGCATCGACCGAAACAAATGATAATCTGGATCTGGACATCTATTGGGTGCGTTTGGGGAGACCCTATTCGCGCAAACGCTGTTGTTTTTGGAGCCAATAGCGCGTTAGCAAATTTTATGAACGATCCTATCATTGGTAGCGTTTAAAAAAAAGAGATATTCGTCGAGGTTAAGTTAATGTAAGGGATTCTATTTTCAATCACCAACCAAACTTCTCTCTATAATTAAAATTTTTAAGGTTTTGTAAAATATTTGTAACGTAAATTTTTAATTTTCTCGTAGTGAATAACAGAATACAATCTCAATCGCAATCTTCATAATAATTTGCCGCTAGGCCGGAGTGAACAATATAAACTAGATCAAAAAATTAATAGTTACAAATTAATAATTACACTGAATAAATTAATCAGAAGGAACAATCCTTGAGAATTTGTGGTCGATTTCAGAAGAAGAAGCATATTTACATCTAATAAGGACCTTAAGCATTTATAGCGGAATACCCTGCTGCGCTATACCGGAATAATAACTTTTTTCCGTACACGGGAATTAAAAGATATGTCTGACTTTCACATTTATAATAAAATCAAATACATAAGTTGAACTTCGCAGAAACTTTGAAAAGTTAAAGATAATACACAAGCAAGAATTACGTTCAATCTAGCCTAGTGGCAAGCCATTAGGAGAGATTAAAATTGAGATTGCATTCATTATGATACAATTTGAAATTCACACATTACATACGTATGTTTATTTTACGAAATTCTAAGAGAGAAAAGTTTCGTGCCATTCGAAAACAGAATTCCCTCAAACATTAATCTAACTTTGACGAATGTTAAACGCTACCAATACACCTACCTCGGAAGGAATAACGTTGATAGCGCGCAGTTGTGACGTAACACGCTACCATTAGTGACGTCATGATTGTGTTTGTTAGCGCTATCTGTAGCGAACAGTTTGTAACGCTAAATAGCGTGAATAGCGTCTCCCACCCATTGTGGAATAAAGTCGGAATGGATTCCGATCGGAATTATTCCATTTTCCTCAGAAAACACAATAGAAATCTAAGGAATAATTGAATAATTCCGATTGGAATGCATTCCGATTTTGTTCCATGATAAATGTCCTGAAAGGAACTTTGAAGGAACAATGTTTGATGAATAGAGTGATGAATAAGTGGGTACGATAAGACATCCCATCTAAGTGCCTCCAAGATTTCTTTCACTGATTCTGCAACAAATTTCGCCTCAAATTCACGCTCTTACTGCGCAATCACGGGAATGCTTCATCTAGGCTTGTATCTTTCACCATAATTCAACCTCTCTACGAGCAAGGCTGAGTTACGAGATCCATTGAAAAAAAAATTTTGCAATTCTGTTCACGACTGTACACGAAAACAATAACATTTCGCTTTCTGTGAAAACATTTTTATTTGTTTAAATTTCTATTTTTCTCCCATGAGTAGACAAGATATATTCTTGCGCAACCAATCAGAGCTTGACCTTAATTCACCATTTTTTAGCGGATTTTGTTTCAATATGTCTGCTATGACAGCAAAACTCAATTTCATGCATAATAAATAATCAATAATCTATTCGTAATTACTTACTATCACTTATTATTTTTTTATTTCACTTTATTCATATTAGAACTTAATCATTTGCAATCATTTTAAATCATATGACAAGCGCGTGCAATATATGTTGTTTTAAAATAATAGAAAATTAGAAAGGTCATGTAAGAGTCAATTACAAAATTCAAATATAATAATATACGAGTAAAAAATATACGAGACATACTCTATAAATTCAAATTTAAAACATTTATTACATGTTTCGGCCTAAATTGAACCATCTTCAGATATTACGAATCCATGCAATAATGTTAAAAAAATGAAGACAATAATAGAGATGGAATAAAAATTATACAATAATTAGATGAGGCCAGATGAATATTTTATAGAGAAATCGAAATTGCTCGCAAATGGTTGACCGACCGATTGTTGAAAATTTCTGCATATTCTAATAAATAAATTTATAAATTGGTTAATAACTTATTCTATAGTAAATGAATTAAGCAAGCAAAACGTCACCTTAATAAAAGACTTACCAAAATGGTCAATACAATTTTGTTTCGCATGTTGTTAAAAAGATCAACAATCCAAATAGCAACAAAAATATTTTTAATAATATTTTTTAAAGCAATTATTTATACGTGACATATGTTAGAAACATAATTTTAAAATGATATTTTATTTTAAAAATGTAAATCTTTATTTTTTATGTCGAAACAATTTTTATTTTTATACAATTTTTAAATTCTCTTGACATTCTTTGTAGATAATTGCTTTAAAAATATGTAAAAATAAATTTAAAAATATCGAAACAATTGTTATTGAGATTTTATATAATTACATAATTAGTAAATATTTTGAAAATTAATAATTTTGAACAAGCCTTCAGTATGTATTTTTTATAATAAGGAGAATTAAAATATCTTAACTCTCTTAAAATATTTTAACTCGAATACAATTTAATTCTATTTTTAATCACAGTTTTAAAATAAATTTGTTTTTCGGCGTTTAAGGATTATTTATTCATTTAATTAGTAAACTATTCTTTGAGTTTAGTGATATATTATTTAACTTAGTCATACTGTATGACTCATACGCAATTATGCGATACGTATTTAAATCGAAAAACAAAAAGTTTAACAAAGCTTGCCAAGCATATTATTATTTACATTTGTCTTTACTTTTAAATGAATCTACAAAATAGACAATTCTTTTATTTGTTATTTATTACATAAAAAAAGAAAGTAATATTCATTTTGCTAATTTTTTATTTTTTAAATATAGTACGGAAGAAGATTAATGTCCAACATTCATAACTGATATTTTTATTGTATATTTGAGATTGTTTTAAGTACAGTCTTCAGGTATCGTAAACTATAATCATATCATAGCCGTATCAGCGTCTTAAGACATTACTTATGAATATTATACCGTTAAAAAAAGAAATTTAATATATTTTTAAGTTACATAATTTGAACTTAATTTCATGTGTGACATTTCATGTGTTACATTAAATTTAATATATTTATAACTGAAAAGTATAATTATATATATTGTATACATGTACAAAATTTAATGTATTTTTCATAAAAATTTAATGTATTTTTCATAAAAATTTTCATAAAAATAATATACTTTTCATAAAATTTTATAAAATTTATGCCTAAATTCTAAGCAGAATCGTAAGACTCCTAACTTTACTTCCTGTAAAGCTTATAAGAATTTTTAAGTGCTTATACCTTTATACAATATTTTTACAAACAGCTTCTTATTCATAAAATTTACAAGAAATTGTAGATATTTATGAATAATCATACGTCTTATGATACATACGCATAAAATTAGAATATTAGTCATAAGTTCTTACAAATTTTACGAGAATACGTTATATGAGTCTTATGATTCTGTTTAGAATTGATCCAGTAATATATATGTTCATTACATTTAAGTAATTGTAACTTAATTTTCAGTTAAATCATTCGTTCCTTTAATTTCGTTCATAACCATGAGCTTGATTTACATATAAAGGAAGCGTTTCTAACAGTGTAACTAAGGATTAGATACAAGTGAG
Source organism: Atta colombica (assembly GCF_001594045.1). Classification (NCBI taxonomy): domain Eukaryota; kingdom Metazoa; phylum Arthropoda; class Insecta; order Hymenoptera; family Formicidae; genus Atta; species Atta colombica. Next base: position 838,372 of record NW_017259582.1, on the reverse strand, counting down.
CAAGAAACGCGCCGTTGAGCGCCACATTCATTAGAGTGCTTACTCGTTAACTTCAATCTACTTTTCTGCAAAAACTATACTTATCAAACGCAATTTTACTAAAGAAAAATATTTTTTTTAGCATAAAGTATCACGTCTTGCATTCCGCGATTGCAAATTTTGAAACACACTGTGTATAATGTATAATATACAATAAATAATAAGTAATAAATAATACATAATATATAATATATAGTGTATAATATATAATATATACATATAAATAATATATATAATATATTCGATTAAATTATATAATATCAACAGACTTGGATCTAAGAAATCTGTAATATTTCTTCATGCATCTCTACCCCAGTCATTATATAACAATTTTCGTTTTGTAATTTTGCTAACTTCTAAAGTAATCGTTCCGTAAAACAATGAAATGAGTCAAAGAATGTTCTCTTTTATATACCAGGCTCATTCATCGTGATACGAAATGCACGCTTTCATTTTTCGGACGCTATCAGTCTATTCAACTGAAAATATAATAAAATAAACTGTAATATATGTATATCAAAAGTATGTAAATTACCATAAATATTCATTAAATGATAGGCATTAAGCTTTCGCAATTAGACACATAAATTATTAATATAAAATATAAAAATTCTAATCATTCTCTCTCCTCTATCTCAAAACGTAATTAGAGCAGAGCTCATTATTTTTTTAGTGCAAATAGAAATAATTGCGAAATGTCGCGTTAGTGATAAGGAACGGCACGAGCGCCGCCGCGCCATGCCGTCGTGAATCGAACGACCGTTGCGACTTATCACTGATACAGTGACAGCGATAGCCTTGCGTTATTCTCGAAGTATAGACTTATGTTAACATTAATGTTTCTTTCGAATTTACGATACATGCAATTATCATAAGCCATGATTTATTTACGCAAAATAACATGCGTCGCAAAATATTGCAAAAAAACGTGATCTTCATCATCATGTCTTTCATCTTTTTCGCATTCTTCCATCGAAGATGTTTGGTTAACACAGATTACAAAAAAGATTCGCTATCTGCGAGCGAAGTTCTTGTGTAATCCGTAATAATAGAATAAAATATTTACCTAATTAGAGAATATACGCGATGTTTTACTTTAATAGATACATTAACTCGATGTAGTCTGATTCATCATTTTCGCCGCCCACTGTAATTAAACATCGTCGATTAGTTATACACAAATTTGAAAAATTATCACATATGTGTAGCTCAAATTAAAATATGAAATATAAAAATTATAGGAGAAAAAGAATATATAAATTAATATCATAAATATATTAATCCTTATTGTTTCTATATTCTCTCTTTCTCTGTCTCTCTCTTTCTCTCTCTCTCTCTCTCTCTCTCTCTCTCTCTCTCTCTCTCTCTCTCTCTTTACTTATTATATCGATTATATGTGTGTAGGATTTTTTAATTAAATTCTTCTTACATTATCCTTGGATCTGGTTGTCCATGTCCAGATGTCGCAACAAGTGATTGAGAAACAAGTTTTGACAAACTCATTAGCGTCTCCAGCTCGGCTAGTCTTTGATCCGACAAGCGTCTTTGTCGTCTGTAAATATGCAACCGATTGTGTGGTGGATTTAACACAATTGAAAAAAAAGAGAAAGAAAAGGGATCTAAATCAACTCACGATTTAGTCGGAATCGATAAATTTTTCTGTTGAATGAGCATCGAGATCGCTTTTGGTTTAGAGATAGTTTCTAGCTTTGACACATGTGATTCCAACATATTCAAGATCGACCTTATATAAAGTAGCAAAAAATGAGCTATCGAGTAAGATAGCATATTTAAAAATGTGGAAAATATCAGTTTTTGTCTTTCATTAAAAAAATATAATTTATTAGAGACATATCTCTTTTATTACAAAACAATCGGTCTATTTATGCTGAAAAGAACCATCGCCAACATATGTTCAATATATTCATAATATTGTTCTGCAACGTATGTACGTAAAAAAATTTTGTGAGAATCCAAATCCTTACGAAAAAATACATTCTTAGCGATCCGAAATGAACGGTTAAATTGAGTGTTGATTCTCAAGTTGAAGGTTTATTTATTGGGAATTAACATTTAATTAGATGTTATTTTTCGGATCTCCAAGAATGTATTTTTCCGTAAGAGAAGAATCAAACGAAAATCAATTCTATCATTGAAATAAGACTGGATACCAAAATGTCGATTTCTCTTCACTTTCCATGATCAACTGATATTTTTGCGAACATATACACACGTAAAATACACACATAAAATAAATGATTACCTGCTGTCAGTCGCAGGATGTCCATAGATAGATTTCGGCAGCGCGAATGTCACGAGGACACAGATCGTCATCGATAAGTATCTCATTTTGATTGTATTTCCGGTTAACAATGAGGGGAGAAATCTCACCGGGCGACAGAAGAAAAAAACCGTTTCTTTTAATGAGCTTAAATGATTAACATGATCTTTAAAAGATTTTCTGGTTTGTTATGTGTGAACTATTAAGTCAGAGTAACAAACGTCATCATATATATATACGTGTCCCCCTCTCTATGTCACGTACGAGCATTAACGCTTTTACCCCCGCCGTTGGATCGCTTCTGATCAAATTGCATCAAACTGAATTATTCCAGATACGAGAATCCCTTTGGCAACTTTCATAGAATTTCATCTGGATTTCATATTACAAACAAAATTTGTTCTCTTATTCTTAAATTATTATTAATAATAATGATTTATGTTAATCAAAGATAGTTCCGTTTATGTATTCCGACATCTCTCTGCGTCTCAATAAATAAAATAAAAAAACGAAAAAGAAACAAAAATAGAAACTTAAATAGAACTTGTTAGATCCACGTCTTTAGTTCTGAGTATAACGCTAAACGTATTTAATTCTGAGTAACGCTAAACGCATTTGGAAGTAATTTAAAAGTACGAAGTATATTTTGTGTACACTTTATTATTTTATATTAATATTATTGCCGTTAATTACATCTATTATATATCTCGTTAAGATTATATCAAATTTTACAAAATTTGTCTTCACATTTCGCGGTCACCATATTCGCCATTTTGAATTTTCAAAGTTAAGTTCGGTTTCAAATTTAAGACGGTTTCGTAATCAGTAATCTTGAAAATCCTTAAATATTAAGATTGAAAGAATTATGAACACACTAAGAAATGTTTGCCAAAAAGTTAGTATAAATTTACAATTTTTGTTAATTAATAAATTGCAACATTAAAAAGCGTGTAAATTTTCGCTATATAGTAAATGAGTAAATGAGTATTTTTTAAAAATTTATTGCAATCGATACAGAATTCAACCGAACGTTTTTTGATTACAAAAAGTGACCACTATGTGCGGTCGGAAAATCTACGGTAATAACCGGATTTTCCAGTTCAGTCTAGTACGTCCTCCTCATCTTCTACGTAATATATTTAACTTTTTTTTTATAGATGTCAAAGTGCATAAGACGTACAAAATATTCATTTCTCATAGTCTGATTTAACAAGTACTCCGTATACAAATTCGATAACGATCCAGAAATTCTCATTATGAAATAAATTAAACGCAACTAGCAATTTCGTAAAAATGAGAAAATGAACTTTTGACCTCATTTTGATATAAGATTTTAATTGGGCATGAACGTACATAATTTATGCGTCTTATCCGATAATTATGTTCATTTAGAATTGCTTATCCGAATTATGCTGTGAGAAAATTATAACTTCAATTAGCTATGATAATTTTAATTCTCAATTTAAATATTGTTTAAGATATAATTTCGTTTAGATATTTTAATATATATAACTCTTGTATATTTTTTAAAATATTTTTTTTTCTTCTTTTAATATTTCTTTTTTTATATTTCTCTTTGTTTATGTCTTTTATTTTAAATAATAAAATTTCGTTAAGATGAATATTAATTTCAATATTTTTCTTATTCTATGTGCAATATTATGAAATCGCTCTAATGCGCTACATTGTCACTTTTGAATTTTTTTCTAATCACAGACTTTCGTTATATAGAAATTAGACACCATCAGACGAGTCACGCAATGTATCATTACGAAACTTTACTGCTCTATACGATTTCTCATTTTTATTTTTTACTTCCGGCATTAATCTCTTATTATATTTAAACCTTATCGCGCGACGTATAATAATACGGAAGCAAGGCTGATGTATAACAAACTTTAAAACATTATGTGCGACGATACAATATATATAGTATGTATATTATATTTTTCCATGAATTCTTCTTTTTAAGTAAAAATTAATGCACACACACACACACACACACACACACACACACACACACACACAACATATCTGTATATATTAATTATATATTTAAAATTGAAAGTTTTTTTATTAACATATATTTTTTCCGTTATGATAATTACTGAAGCTGAGAATATATGTATTGGTATAAAATGACGAAATCTGTGCGTAAGTGTGGTAACCTTGTAACATCAATAAAAACGACATTCTTGCTTAAAAATGTGAGAAATGCACAAGAAGGAATGGATGCAGAAAAGATACGGATGAATTTCATTTATTGCGATTAATTTCATTGATTTGAAGCGATGCTGACGAAACTTAATAAATTGGATGGCCGATTCATACTAAACGTTAATGAATCTATGTGAAATAAAAAAATAATTGTGCGATAGTAAAAGAAGCAATTAAACATGTTTTAGTGAAATTGTCGTACTAAAAATCTATAGTACATATAACGTGAATTACAAATTTTTAGTGCTGGCAGCAAATTTGAAATATAGTCAATATTGTTAGATATGATACATATATGTATCATACAGTCAGCAATTAAAAGGTTGCAACACTTTTTCTTTAAAAGGTTTCGGAATGCAGCTTACTTATATAAGTAATAACGAATCGCTCGGTAACTACATTCCGGAAATTCATTAAAAAAACGTATTGCGATCTTTTAATTGCTGACGTCAGACTGCATCAACTGCATATAAGTTTGTCAAATAATCAAATTCATATCTACCAGATAAATGTCGGATGACCACATTGGATATTATCCGAAAGTCAAGCCAAATTTTGTTTATAATAAATTATGATTGAATTGCTAGATTTATTTCTATCATTGCGATTGCATTATCGTTTCCTGTTTATATTGGGTTGTCCGGAAAGTTCGTGCCGATTTTTGGTAGGCGTCTGAAAGAATAGGTCTGAATATATCAGAACGATTGAAAACAAATGACATACGTACGTATCGTAAAAGACGATACTTCAGACATACTTAGAAAAAAATTTGGTTGCGATACGTTAATTTTTGTCAGTTTTATATGCCTTTGAATATGGAAAAAAACAAAGTGCATTTTAGACATTTAATGCTTTTCTTTTATCGGAAAGGCAAAAATGCCACACAAGCGGCAAACAAGATATGCGCTGTTTAAGGCGAACGAGCTATAGCTGAAAGAACTGTGCGGAAGTGGTTTGCTAGGTTTAAAGCTGATGATTTCAACCTTGAAGATCAAGAACGCCCTCCACCACAGATGAAGATCAGATTAAAACACTACTGATCGAGAATAACCCACGCTATACGACACGTAAATTAGCAGAAATGTTGAATATGTCAAAATCGACGAACATTTTGTGAAGTTTGGCTACATAAACCGTTTTGATGTATGGGTTCCCCACGATTTAACGGAGAAAAATCTGATGGATCGCATTTCCATTTGCGACTCGCTCTATAAACGCAACGAGGAGACACCATTTTTGAAGCAAGTAGTGACGAGAGATAAAAAATGGATCATTCATAATAATGTTGAACGAAAAAGATCTTGAGGAAAGCGGAATGAACCACCTTTAGCCACCCCAAAAGCCGGTCTTCATCCAAAGAAGGTCATGCTCTGTGTCTAGTGGGATTGGAAAGGGATCCTGTATTATGAGCTTTTACCAAACAACGAGACGATAAATTCAGAGAAGTATTGTTCCCAATTAGACGAATTGAAGAGCAATTGAACAGCAATTGAACAAAAACATTCAGAAATCGGAAGAGCATCGTGTTTCATCAGGACAATGCGCAGCCTCATGTGTCTTTGATAACTTGACAAAAGTTGTTGGAGCTCGGTTGGGATGTTCTACCTATCCCTTCCCTATCCACCAGACTTCGCGCCCTCTGATTTCCACCTATTTCGATCATTACAAAATTTCCTTAATGGAAAAAGCTTCAACTCTTTGGTCAAGGTAAAAAATCACTTAGAAAAGTTTTTCGCTGAAAAACCTGAGAGATTCTGGAAGGACGGAATTTTCAAGTTGCCTGAAAGATGAAGAAAGGTTGTAGAACAGAATGGCACCTATATAATTTAATAAATATATACTAAAATTTAAATCTTCTGCGTTTCAATTTTCCTTCAAAGTCGACACGAACTTTCCGGACAACCCAATATTTTTCCTTCGTTTTATTCGGAGGAGTTCAAACACTTCGATCCATCTGAGTGGAATGACCTGTGTCATTTCAAATAATTTGTAATTTTTGATTGATAAACTCATTACAGGAGAATAGAAATTAGTCTTCCGCTTAGTAGATATTAATTGCTCCATGTTGAATCACGTAGTATGTTGTTGCCTTTTCTCGTATTATAAGTAGTACTAAGTACAATTGGCCCGACAATCCCTCCTCGGGACTGAATAGAAATCTCTCTTTTTCTCTCTCTCTCATTTTATTATACAGAATGTCCTGTACACAACTATCAGATTATTTTTTAACAGCGCATTCCTCAAATAATTTTAAAGACGAAAATGTTAGTTAATTAATCAATCTAAAAAATCTACATACCCTTTCTAAACTAGGGAAGTTAAAAAACATCAAATATATAAATTCCGAAGAATCGCTATTTTACTGACTATAAAATGCACACATATGATTTATTATAAAACAACATATCATTTTACTACGTCGTTTACTATTACATCGATATCGTATGCATTTTTCGTGTAAGCCTAGAATCTAGGATTTACGCAAAAAGGCTAGATGTTTTGTTAGCTTTTTGCAGAACGTCATTAAAACCAGACTGATGTGAGTTAGCCTTTTCATAAAAAGACTAATTTTGTAAAAACTGCAAAAGCTCTGACTTAGAAGAGCTTCCTCACTTCCGATTTCAATGAAATTAGGCGCATTTTTGCGTAAAATAAAAGAATCTGGCAGAAAAAATTCGGATCCATGTCTCTGCGAAACAAGATATTAAGCGTTAAAGTTGACTAAAGTATAACTACGTAACATGATTATTAAGCTATCATGTAGACAATGAAATGTATAGACCAGTGCTTATTAGCGCCCCGAACAAAAGAAAAACATATTCACTTGGAGCCCCGAACAAAAAAAAACTTATCCGCTTGGGGCCTAACCGTCTAGAAGTTGCAGCCTAGATAGAGTGTCCACTTGAAATACTTCTAATCTATAAAGACAGTGGGGTATGAGAACAATCTTTTAGAGTGGTCTTTTTATTGTCTAGCCTGCAATTTTTAGACAGTTAGACTATGTCGCTCCGAACCAATAAACATTACTGTTATACACCCCACTGTCTACATAACAGATTTCCTAATCTCAATAGTTGTGAACTTTAACGTTCGACATCTTACTTCGTAGGACAGTCCTGAACCTTTATTTGCCAGATTCTTTCTGAACGCGTCGAATGAGCCTAATTTCATCGGAGGAAATTCTTCTGAAGAATTATCAAATTGCTTTTATTTGATAGTTACTATTATTGTTCCAGGGTTAAGTTGATTAATAATATACTTTTTACAGAAAGGCTAACAAAACATCTAGCTTTTTTTATGTAAAGCCTAGAATCTATTATTACGCAAAAATTTACGCAAAAAGGACGTTTCGTTAGCCTTTTTGCAGAACGTGTATCATTAACTAATAAGACTGATGTGAGTTAACCCTTTTCGCGAAAAGCCTAAGTGCGTCAGTTTAATTGAGGAATTATCATTGATTTCACAAAAAGGTGCCATTTTGCGTAAAAAAAAGGCTAGTCTTTTCGAGAAAAGGCTAATTTCACAAAAAGGCTGCGACACATACATACAAATTTTCAAATCTTTCTTATACTAAAATCTCGCCCATAAGTCATTTCTACAAATATAGTCCCAACTAGCAACCACAACATGTAGCTTAGTTGTAGACGTAATACTATATGAGTATCAGGGATGTTACATATAATATTATTTGTGTAATTATATTTATAAACATTAAATATACAATGCTACAGTTCTATGTCAACTTTGAATATATCATTAATGATACATATCAGAAATGTATCAATAATTGATATATTACTATAATGTAATATAAACATCTTTTTACATATTTATATATGTAAGATGTTATGTAAATATATACAAAATAGATATAATAAGTGATAAAAATTGACGCTATGGATAGTAAAAAGTACATAAAAAGGATGTAGCATAGTTATGTAACATTCAACATTTTGAACAGGGTTGGAAAGTTAACTTTTTTTTTAACTAAATTAAATTAAAGTTAATAGCTTTGGAAATTTAATTAAATTAAAATACAAATTAATCCATAATAAAATTAATTGAATTAAAAATTAAGTTAATAAAAAAAGTAATTAAAAAGTTAAAAATAAAATTTGGTTTGAACTAACAGCCAAAAAAAAAGTTTGACTATTTTATGGAATACAAATAAGTTTCCGCCGTTTGCAAAAGATAGCGCCACTAATAAACTATAGTTAAAATTATTTGATGTAAAACGATATATCATAAGAGTGGACATCCGGCAACATCATAACCTTGAAATATTGAATTAGCGATTTTGTATCAGCATCATATATTTTTTTTTGTACGAAAATGTCGAGTTTTGAGCCGAATAAGCGTTATTTGCGGGAACTTTTGATTTACTTCTTTAATTTGAAGAAATCTGCAGCTGAGGCTCATAGATTGCTTGTAGAAGTATATGATGATGCTGCCTTAAGTGAGAGAGAAGTTGTCGTGAGTGGTTTCAAAAGTTTAAAAACGATGAATTTGACGTCGAAGACAAAGAACGTAGCGGAAGTACGAAGACGCAGAATTGGAAGCATTATTAGATGAAGATTCATGCCAAACGCAAAAAGAACTTGCACTTACATTAGGAGTGACTCAACAAACAATTTCATATCGTTTGAAATCATTGGGAATGATTCAAAAGCAAGGGAATTGGATTCTATATATGAAGCCGAGAAACGTTGAACACCAATTTTTCACATGTGAAATGCTGCTTGCCAGGCATAAACGAAAAGATTTTTTGGATTGTATAGTCACTGGTGATGAAAAATGGATCCACTACGATAATCCAAAGAAGAGGAAATCATGGGAACCATCTGGCCATGCTTCAACATCGACAGCCAAGCCGAATATTCATGGAAAAAAACTCATGTTGTGTATTTGATGGGATCAGCTTGGTGTCGTGTATTATGAGTTGCTCAAATCGAGACCATTACTGGAGCTCTCTACCGAACACAATTAATGAGATTGAGCCGAGCACTCAAGGAAAAACGCGAAACCCTACTACTATTCCAGGTATGACAAAATGACACAAAAAAAACGTTATTAGCGTCTCCTCTAATGCACCCTTAGAATGACTGAAATTTGGATAAACGTATCTGTAGTACATATTTTATATGTATCAGTCATATAACATTCGTTAAATTGCTGAAAGATCACAGTTGTGATCTTTTATATTATGCATATCAGTTGTGATGATTGATATTATATTTTGAGGTATGTATGTGTAGATTTTAAAAAATAATTGTTGTATAATGTGATAAAGAAATATATTTTTATTGTTCTAAAGTATAATATCCTTAAAATTATATGATACTTATTATATGATACATATTGTCTCTAATCATGAAATATATTGTTTTTTCTATGTATTCTCTAAGTTATGTTACAGTTACATTTTGATTTGCTAGGGAATTGTTCTTCCATTTAATCTGTCGTGCGACTGAAGCTTGTTTCATACAAGATAAAGCTTTTATGTAAAGCAAATGTTGTTATGAGTCGCTAAAGAAACCGATAACAAAATTGTAATTTTTTTCTCTCTCTTTTTGGTAATACAAAAAGATATCTTTTAATCGACTTTTCGCTTTGCCGAAAAAACAACTGTAGAAAGATAATGAAAAGATATCTTTTTCAAAATTGTCTTTTCAACAAAAGTGAAATATGATAAAACTTCCATTAGAAACGTACATTCTATCCATTTTTATGTATTTCATCCTTTTTGTTTTTATGTTCTTAATTAGTGATAAATTTTCAAAATTTTTTTAAAGATTTTTTTGAACTTAATCTTGAACGAGATGCAAGAAATCATGAGTATTCCTGACCTTCCAAATAGTATACTGCAAAATCCTTTTTTTTTGTAATTATACCTAAAATAATTTGTAAATTCATAGAATAAATAAATTTTGTCTGGATGTCAAATTAGCATTTATTGAATGTTTTTGATTCAATATCTTCTTCTCGTTGTGTTTTTTTTTTAGAATTTGAAGAATGCTATGGTAATTTCAGACAGTATTTTGTTATAGGAAAGTTACAAAAGTGGACGGAATACAATAAAAACGAGAATAAATTGCATCAATTGATTAATTCTTTTTATTGCAGTCATAATCGCGTATACATGTTTGTTCAAAGTAATCCGACGACGTTATTAGTAGAAAAGAAACATAAATGTCTCGATACAGCGAAAATCTTTTCACAGTAATCGATTTACAAAATTTACGTTCTAAAAAATTCATGCATAATCGTTCCCACATCTAATAAATAAATAAATAAATAAATAAATAGGTAAATAAATAAATAAATAAATATACAATAAAAATAAGTATACAAGTAAAATAGTAAACATTATAAATGACGATAAATAGTAAATAGTAAGGAACGTAGACTCGCGAAGCACAGCGCGAGTCTCTCTCTCTCTCTCTCTCTCTCTCTCTCTCTCTCTCTCTCTCTCTCTTTCTCTCTTTCCATTCATATTAATCATATCTAAAATAATCTCCAAAAATCAAACTTACAAAAATAAATAAAATTCGCCTTTCGGAAGAGTTCGGATTAACAATATACTAAGATAATGTCGCATTAAACTTTACTCTCTTTCGATACGTCATTGCGATTAATTCCATAAATTAATACGTTTCTTTAATCTATCGTAAATTATAATCATCAATGTACAAAGAGAAAAAATTAAATAAGAATCATAAACGTACATGGCCGAGCCCGGAATGCAATATGTGCCGCTCGTATTACGACGTAAAAAAAAGAGCTTTAAGATCTGCGATTAAACGTTAATCTTGGTCCTTCGTATGCAGAAGAAGACGCAGAACAGACATTAATTTCAATGAATTGTCCGCAAAATAATCGCTTTAATTCAAAGGAAACTCGTTAAAATAAATTCGCAAGATTCTTTAGATGTTTCTCGCCACTCGTGATAGTTTCATCATAAATGTGCTCACAATTATAAGTTAATTTGTAAGTTAACTAGTGCAATTATCTTTAATTTATTCTTCGGAAAAAGAATTTATTTAAAATACAACTCGATCGGTCATTACATTGCAAAAATTCCATGTTGGATTTAGTCGATTATAGAACGAAGAAAAATTATATGACACACTTCTCTGTTAAAAATTTATCTTAGAATTTTTCATAAAATTTTTATATCAGCGTTTTTTTACAATTCCTATATAACTTTATAAGTCTTTAGAAAATTTCTTAGATTTTTTTATACATTAAAACTTTTCAGAAATACAGAAAATGTCTATATCTTTTCTAATATTCTTATATAAATTCTGAAATATTCTAAGATCAAGATTTCTCATTTCTATAATTTCTGAAGAAAACTTAAAAAACTTGAAAAAATTTAAGGTATTTTTCTCAGAAATTTTCATAAATTTAAAATATAACAAATTTTTTATAAAATATTATAAGATATTCTTTAGAGAATTTATTAAAGTTGAGATTTATATGGAGAGATTTAACTTTTTCATATATATAAAAGTGAACCAGTAAGACGTTCTTCTTTGTCTTTCGACTTCCATTTCGTGTTAATGTGATTGCACATTTTATGCGGAGAAAATCGACGCGATAAAAAAAAATTGGAAAACAAATTAAAATAATTTTGTACTTTCTTACGAAATTATCATTTAAACATTTCACGTAACTTACAGCAATCGACTAAATTCGACGTGGTCGAGAAAAATCACACTCAGAAAAAATATATAATGATGATGACTATAAAGATGCAGATAATTATAATTATAATTTTAGTATAGAATTAATTATGTACATATATAATTGAATAAACTATTTTGTAGTTGCAATAATTATAAAATAATTTATTCAATTATATTGTGTTAATTCTCTATATATACATAAAAAACTTGTATAATTGTCCTTATACGTGTAATTGCTATCACTATCCTTTTTTTCTGAGTACAATATGAATAATCATTTGTTTTTTTATAAGAAGATCTAAGTGTTTTATACAATGAAAATAATAGCCGACTAAATGTGAACGAAAACTCAGATAAATATGATCTTGAATTCGCTGGCAAAAAACATTCAAGTGTGCATCAAGAATGAATCTTGCGAATTATACATTATACGCGAATACTACAACGGCGTTCACATGTAAAATACTGTTTTCTCGTTAAGTCTCGAATACTTAAATAAAGAACGCAGTCTGGATACGATCTGGATACGATCGTGCCGTTTTTCCCCCAAGGACATCAGCACTTTGCACAGTAATTTGCTGTACGCTTTCGTTATCTCCCGCTGTTGCCGTTTAAATCTTAAGCATGTTACGCATGCAACGTACATTTCTTATGTCAATAGATTACTTATTTCTTAAGTAAGGCGTAAATTAATAAGAAAATTGGAAGCTCTCGGACGGAGGCTATCCGTAATAGTGCATTGTCGACGGATCACGGCTGAGAGATCAAATTAAATGTGCGTGTATGCATGTATGTGTATGTATGTGCGTGTATATGTATGTATCTTTTTAATTATACTCTATTTCCTCCTTCTCTCTTATTTCGCTATCTCTTTCTCTTTTGTCTCTAGCACACTCTTTCTTCTCCAGTTGTCTGTCCTCTGCTTCTCTTTCCTGACTTTCGCCTCATTCTCGAGCTATACCAAGTCTATGAATTAAATCAACTGATAGTCCCTTTGCTCCTCCCGCGAATCCTCCTTCTGTAATTAGAATAGAGGAAATAGAATTAGTTCCGATATTGAGATGACAGATTCGTAATTATGAAGTAGGCGACATCGACGATTCTCGCAAATGTATTACCGCGAGCGTCATCGAGTCCCTCTACTTGTAGATTTACATACAGTGCTAGCTGTATAAATGCCAAATATTTGAGGCCATGGTATATAAAATGAGTATATTGCAATAAAAATACTACTTAAATAAAAAAACATTTTTTTTCTTGATTTGAAGTAAATAGATGTCATATTTAACAATTGTGAACGTAATACTTTTAAGAAAATGGATTACAATCATAAAGCTTTTCTTTTCGAAACTAAACTATTGCATGAGCTATTTTAGAAGAGTCCTTCATCAGAGAAAATAAATAAATTTTAAAATTCTGGATTATCTAGATTAGTAAAAAAGAAGTAAGGTAGTTTGACAAAAAAAGTATCTCTAAAAATTTATAAAAAGAATTTTTTGTAAAAAATTCGAAACATTTTATATTATTTTTTATTTCATTATAAAATTGCTAAATATAATAAAAAAACATTAATATGATACAATAAAGATAAAAAATATCAAATTAGAATACATAAGTTTTTGATTTTATTTAACACAATAGATATTTTCAATTAACGGTCTCAAACTTTTTTGGCTACTTGGTTTTTTCTATATTATATCTATACTATACTATATAAAATTATGTAAAAATATATGCATGGATTATATATAATTCATTATATAATTTATATATAATTTATATATACATATATATAATTATATATAGGAAATTAGTACATGGCCCCGCCACGAGATGAGCGCACTTCTTATAAGAAGAAAACACTCAAAAGTCCTATAATGAGGCGTACGCGAATTAAGTTGGCGAGTCTCTTGAAAATTCCTATACATTTTTGGAGTGTGCTTTTTAAATATCTAAATATTTGATTAATGTGTGTATTTTAGAATGTGATGCTAATAATATTTTAGCAATAAAACTAGATTAATTATTATTTTCACTTTTTACACCAGTACATATAATATGCTTGTGATAATTGAATGATCAGCGTGCACATGACAAGCACATGAAAGAAGTGTAACACAGGCTAGATGCTTAATGTAAGAGGAAATCTTAAGAAGCTATACATATAATTATATTTGACAAATTTTTTACCGAGCAACAGTATATACTTATACAGAACATATATACAGAATGTAAGCGCAATAATAGATGCATTTTATATTTTATACGCTTACTTATTATCTATGTACATAAACAGAAGAGAAAAATAGATAATCTCATAAAAAGAACAGGAACGAAACATCCCACGTTATGTCTCAGAAACTTTCAGAAGATACTAATTACGCTCAACAATTCATTAGATTTTTACCACTGCTGGTTCGATCGATCTTTCTTTATCGTAAAATATTATTCACTCAAGCGGACATGATAAACGGTTATGAAGGAAACCGTCACTTATATTCGAAAGTGTTACGGGCCGTTACGGCATCTCACGTGAAATGCGTCCCCGAAAATGAAATGTGTAAGTAAAGCGTTTGATAACGTTTACGTGCTTATTATCGTAAAAATTTCATAGCTACGACATTGCGCGAAACAAGGGCGATAAACAGATTGCACATACAATAAGAGCAAAAAGTATTCGTACAAGGAAATTTTTTATGAAAAAAGTCTTATTTGTAAAAAGTAAACATTAATTAACAATTTTATATAATGAATACATTCTGTTCTAATATATACAAATAAGCTTCGCATATATTTCTGATATTATAAGCTAAATTTCTCGAATACTTTTTGAACATTCAAACAATGGAACTTTTAATTTTCGCTTATTTTTCAAATAATATGTTCTATAATTAATACATATCTTTTTGGTATATATAATTTTAAGAAACATATAATTTATTTTATATTTTATGAATATTTTATGAATATTTTATATTTTATGAATAAATTGTTAATTATCTAGCAATCATCAATTAAACGTCGAATCGACGTTGGATTGATGTTGAAATCATCGTATCGATATCGATTCGATGACTCATTTCTCGCTAGATAATATTTAATTTTTTAAAATAAAATTTTTTTTTAAATATTTTTTCTATATGAATATTTTTTGTACTCACTGTACATATACGCATCAATTTCAACGATATCATCTTGCACTTACCCACGTTAAGGGACGATTCTGATCAGATTGGTCCACGGTTGATTCCGAGCCTTGAGTAATGAGTAGTAGGAAATGTTGCAATTTTCGAAGATTGTCCTCCGAGATGGATCTCCGTTTACGGCCTCTATACAATAGTAAAATAATAGTCAAATAATCGATCTATCGAACACGGAATATTAATCGAGTCATCTTATTATAATTTTATATACAAGAAAAAATATATTAACCAGCATCACTACACACATAATTAATAGCAATGTAATTTGAAATAATTCAATAATAATAATAAATTAACACATATACATTAACACGTATTAATAAAACATCAACAAATACTTTTATTTTAATAAAATGCTATCTGTTTCATTATATTAAATTAACAAAATCATTTTCAATTAAAGTAATGCTATTATAACATTATTTTTCCGTGTGTAAATTATATCAATTTATCACTATTACTTATCTTATTATTATTTTTACTTATATATATTTGTAATCGATATTTTATGTTATCTATATGTACGCACGCACGTACGCACGCACACACATAGTATAATATATATATAAATCGCTAAAGAATATTTTGACTATACAATATCAGCTAAAAAAGTATTAATTAAATCAGTCAAAATAAGTTAATATCAGCCAACGTCATGAAAAAAATATTGACGAATATGTTCTAAAACCGATTGACGAAACGAAATGACAAATAATTTGGCTTATAATGATTTTATGCATCAAAATGATTATAATGGTTTTATGCATCAAATGATGATATTTTTCTCTGAAATTGTAGGTCAATAACTTTTAAACATATAAGTATATCCAAATAAATTTTTGCACATTTTGAATACTTATTATTATTTGATCAGTATATGTTTAAAATTTTTCATTTTTAATGTTACTTTCTCATCAAATTTACAAATAAGTTATACATAAAACACAATTTTATATAGAAATCAAAATTAACAAAAAAAATAAATAACTTTTAAATCAATAAGAGAATTGTGCTCAAAAAAAATTTTATAGATATAGACATAAGACAATTTATGAAATTTTTATATTTTTAGTAGTTATCAAGTTCTGAAATAACACATATATATCCTTAAATTTTTGTTAAAATTGAATTTTATTTTGCCGCATTCCAGGTAAATTCGCACGAGCAGACTAAATAACGTTTGAGCTAAATAAATTCACACAATCATGCTGAATGTTTGCGTCTAAAGGAAAAGAGAGATAACGCCATCCAGCGCAACAGTCATGCAATACTCATGCAATACTCATGCAATACTCATGCAATCGCTAAGAATCCATCAAGTAATAATAGCTAATGAGTTTTATCGTTAGCGAATGGTTGTTATACAAGTATAATTTACAATGCTACCAAGTACGACAATATTTATCATCTCACAATTTGTTTATTGAAGTTCAATTAATTGCTTTCTCGATAACGTCGTCGCCGAGATACGCAAAAAAAAAGTCTCATATAATAATAAATGACGAGAAAAAGATTATGAGAAGAAGAATCACGCTAGTAGCTCGAAGTATTTTTAAATTTCGTATCAATTTCTCGCAGTGTATCATATTCGCTGTCTGTCGCGCAGATCATCCAGCAGTATAAATTGCGATTGCTTCATATTCTTCAGATTTTTTTTTTTATATTTACGCGCAAAAGTTTAAGATTCCTGATAGAGATGCAAAATTTACGTTTT
>NW_017259582.1:817733-821130 GCF_001594045.1 Atta colombica | reverse complement strand
TACAATAGATATAAGTACACTATTAAAGTCATAGTACCTTTTATTCAATTTGAATTATTCTTAAGACTTGTATAGTCTACATGATGTTAAAAATCGCTTTGAGATCTCCCACAAATAGACAATTAACAAATCACACTTGAATAATTCGATCACATGACTAATATAATACATTTGGTCAATTTTTTCTCTAAGCATGGACACAAATCTTTTCTATATCACTTCTGCTTCTACTCAATATATCGCTAATTTAAAACAATAAAGTTAAACAATTCAATTCAAGAAATTATATTAAAGTGAAAAGCGCAAAATGTATCTTTCCTATCTATGCTCACTATTTGCGCCCTTTTAATGTCGACTTTATTCTTACAGAGAAAATTTAACGGATACCGGAGCTTCAGAGCGGGAGCCTCTTACATGGAAAAGCAGCGCGGGATCCGTTTAGAAAGAATTACATGAAAGCACAGTGGAACAGCTGCAATTTTCCCACCAATGTAGATTAACTTTAATCTCGGTTCAACTTCGTTTTTTTTTAATCTTTAGAACTAAAATCTAAATCTAGAATTAATCTAAATAGAATTAATCTAAATAATCTGTCAGACAAATTACGGTGGCTCAAAACTCCGTCAAGACTTACAGCGTAAAATAGAATCTATGCAATAGTATTCGAAAACAAATCGCTCGTATATATGAAAAGTAATATAAATAATATAAAGTATATAAATAATCTAGTCAAGGTCAACAATTTAAACAACGAGTAAAGATTAGACGAATAATAATACAATTTAATTTATTATTTCACATAATATCTAAATAAAATATCTTATTATAATTCGGAACGTTTCGGACTTTACTTAGCCCTCTTTAGCCATAGATAAATTAATGTACTTCCAATAAAAAAATAAAAAGCGCGCGGACAACTATAATCTAATGTCAGAACTTACAGAACGCATCTTACATACAATATGCATGATTCAATTCAAAGGACATCGCTCAATATGATCAATCCGCAAGTCAATATCATCCGGATGGTTCCGATGTCATTTAATTTCAATAAGGAATCTAAGATCTATTCTGGAGAGAAATAAGAAGCTGCCTGATGGAAATTCAGATTCCGCGCAGGGCCACACGAAGTTACATGGCTGTCGCGAGTCCACATGATTCGTAAGGTCACGCGAATTGGTTATCGGCCAATCAGGCGCGAGTTGATTATCGGCCAATTAGGGACAGCCCCGATCCTGAAGAATTTCGCGTTTGAAGAACTGCCGAGAATATGGAAATCACTTGCGTTGTGATAAGAGAGGATACAGGATCTTGTGCATTATCGAAAAAGCAACGGAGCGAAAAGAAGAGGCTATACCGGTGAGACAAGCGTTGAAATATTGTAAGACCGTCACGATCTCATTGCGAGATTGGGCGAATTGCACGTGTTGAATTTGAAGCTACCGCGAGTAGCGAGTAATTTGGATGCTTTGTGCTGTTCGGTTAGGGGTACGTTCTATTTAACATCCGCAGTGTCCGCAAACCCGTTCCACATAACGATGGCGATCGTTGTGATCGCAATCAAATAAATGATCGTCATTAATCACGATCGCCTCGCTTAGTTTGTACGTGGGTCGGCATGATTGTTTCGTCGTTTGCAAAGTGGATATAAAGAGAGCGACGCCAATTAGCCGAAAGTTGCCATTTTGTATCCTATATCTATGATTTTCCTTGTCTTAATCTCTTCTTTCTTTAATGTTGTCTTCTTTCTAAGGAACTTAATGATTAATCAGCATCAGGCACATGCATTGGCGCCAATCTTTTTATATCAACTCTAGTCATCTGCTATCCTTTTGCGCAGACATTTTGTTTTGTTCCCGGTGTTGCAAAATTTTTAATATGAAAAAAGTATTTGTATGATCCGGAAAGAGATAAACACTACTTCTCATTCAGAATTCGATGAGTTTTTAGATTCATATTTTCTATGTTGTAATACAATCACCTTAATAGTATCCATGTTACAGAGACTGATCACACAAAATTCGTTTCACTTAAGATTTCACCCGCAGAGCCTGCAAGTTAGTGGAATGGTAAATATTGTGGTCGTTGCGCACTTTTAAGATCGCCATAAGTATATTGTAGAGTATTCTCGCATTATGCTTGTCATTCTCTCGCTATAGCTAAATCATCGTGTGTCTTTTTTTGCGTGTAATTGTTTGTTCAGTCATCATCTGGCTTAAGATGCACTTCAAGCTATAATTTTCATAGATTTTATGTCATCGGAACAATTAGTTGCCGCCGGATAATTGCCGCATTAGAATCCGAATATCATCTGTATGCGATTTTGCCAATGTATTCTGGCTTCAGTGTTCGATCGGTGAATTGAAATCTATTTTAGCGATAATTGTACCTTTACATCGAAAGATCAAATTGTTCCTTGCGAGCTCATATTACATCGAAATCCGAACGTTTTGTTAACGCGTGTAGAGTATTCGATAGGGCCGACAAAAATCCGAGTATTTCATATTAAACTCACTGGTTATATAACGGGTTTTATCCAGTTTTTCTCTGGTTAAAACTATAATAATTTTTCAGAAGGCGCCCTTCATCTTCAATTTCGATGAAATTATGCTCATTCGGAGCATTTTTGCACGAAATCAAAAAATTTGGCAGAAAAAAATATTTAAATATAGCTCTGCAGTTTGTCCAGCGAAACGGGTAGATATTTTAGCTAATAAATGCAATAAAATAAATAATGATAATGGAAATAAAACAAGTAACACAAATAAAACAAGTAACAATTCTCGAGAATGTCAAATGTAAAAAGAAAGGTTAATGAGAGTTTATCACGATTCTTCGTGCGAGAATAAAAATCGTTTATTACCAATTCGAATGAATATAATGGACTTGCCAACCTTACGTCAATAGAATAAGGAGAATGAATCGTCACTCTTCCGTCTCATCGTGAAGAAGATAGAGAATTGCAATAAATATTTAGACATACTGATAATGGTTTGAAGGCAAGCCGAAACGTCTCTGCGTAATTAATTCATTCGAATTGGTAATAAACGATTTTTATTCTCGCACGAAGTACTTTCATTAGCCCTTCTTTGTTCCTACATTTAATGACTCTAAAAAAAGTTGACATTTTTATGGCAAATCTCTTTAACTCTACATCAGCAAGTATTGGGTTGTCCGGAAAGTACGTGCCGATGTTGAAGAAAAATTGAAACGCAGAAGATTTAAATTTTAGTATACATTTATTAAATTATATAGATTAGTCGGCACGAACTTTCCGAACAACCCAATATATAGAGAATTTTCTCTATATTTGCTCATGTTTGTAATAAATTAAGAAAATTTATTGACTCCAGAAAAAGTTAAGCTCGTTAAGATTTATAGATATGTAAATAAATAA
>NW_017259582.1:815800-817633 GCF_001594045.1 Atta colombica | reverse complement strand
ACATAAAAAAATTATATAGAAAAGTATTATACATAAATAATAAACTTTTGTTTTCTATAATTTACAATCATATTACTTTTATTTACATTTTTTTAAGCTTTAATAATAGTGAATAGTAAAAATAATAAAACTCGTTTGTGGATTTCAATATGAATTTTTCATTTTGGTTTCAAACTGATTTTATTATAACTGGATTAGGCAAAATTTTGCCAGTCCTGGGTATTCGACAAAATACGTAAGACGATTGCCGTGTCCGCTATATAATCCACGGATCTGTATTTCTTAAGGTACTGCAGAAATGGTAAGTATACGTTGTTATTTCTCTTTATTATTAATTTGTGTGTGAGTCTTGTATTTTTTTTTTCGCTCGCTCTCTGACTTATTTCCGCTTCGAGGGAATCACCCCCTCTACCAATTCTGTAGCTAAGCGATCGGATTTCGTTTATCCCAATAAAGAGTAGTTGAGAATTGTTTGAGTTAAAGTATTGAAGAGTGGGGCATTCTCTCGTGCCTGACGCCTAACTAAAGTTCAGAAGAATGTTACGATAATCTGGGATAAATATTAACCTAGAGAATCGAGATAAGATTGTGTTGGAAAATTTCCAAATAGAAATTATACGAAAATGCGACAAAGTTATACGTGCTCGCGAGTACGGTTTATATACATTATTTGGTACACTCCAATATTTCAGCTGTATGATCACACAATACTCGAAGGCATGAGATCGAAAAGTCAAGTTTCGAACACCTGCTTGTCAATCGACAAGGAGCGTCACACGGTGTGATGCGATCGCTCGACAATATTCGTGTTCCTTGCTAATTACATATGCGACGGTGAATATCATTGACATCGTAAATATCATCAATTGATTCACGCGCAATTACAACGCAGAGAGAACAGTGCGATATATCACAATCCCACAAGGTCCCTTTTCACAGAAACGATGCGAGTGGGAACAGCATCCAGATAGGAATTTATTCACGAAGCATTGAAAGAGAAGTAACCTAGTTAGAAATTCCATACCACCGTTGCGTTCTTCTCATCTTCATTCGTCACGATCACATCTTTTCTTTATTCTTTTTCTCTTTTCTCTTTTACCGGTCGTCTTTCGATGCAATTATGTTATTCAGCAGACGTCGTTGCATTACAATTTGTAAGCGTATTTGTCAAAGTGCTTCGTTGTTTCTTTTTTCAATTTTTCTTACTGAAATCGATAGCACGCGTATCAATGTCGCGAGATATGAACTATGAGACTATTACTAATTTAATTACCAAAAACTTTATTGTCGTACTATTATACCGTTATTTCTGTTTTCAACAGAGCTTAAAATATTTCTCTAAGAATACGGAAGATTACTTTTCTAATCTATCTATATAACACAGACCTTTAAAAACATTTTAAAGATGTTCAAAGGATATCTTTTGAATGTCTTAAGAACGCTCTCAGGCTGTCTCGTATGCTGGAGAAATAAAAATATTCAAAGCGTTATTTGTTTTGCATTAATTTTTTAATACGAGAGTTAGGAGCGCCTTTTTTTTCTTCTATCATTTGCATTTTCACTTCTTGTTTTATTTCTGTAATTATTTTATGTAGTTCTTTAGCTGCAATACCGTACACAAGTTACTTAAAGAATTTGAAGAATTTAAGAAGCAACAAGTGCAACTGCGGTAGATGAAATCTTTAATGGCACATTAAATAAAATGTTATTACGTATTTTTCTTGATCTAGCTATGTCCTATATATTGCATGAGTGTAGGTGATGTACACTCACATCGACTTTTTAATTTTTCTTATAAGCTTAAAAAAAATCATAATTTGAAGGTCTCATTAT
>NW_017259582.1:808702-815700 GCF_001594045.1 Atta colombica | reverse complement strand
CAGAAAACTATAATGTATTTTTATAATTTTTTAATAATTTTTTAATGTATTTCTATAATTTTTTTGGGGGTTTTTCAATTTGTAGTTTCTCCACAGCTATTTGTGTTTTTCTTCTTTTATTCTAGAGAAGGATTTTTTATTCTGTAGAAGAAAAAATGAAATGAAATGCGTGTTTCGTCGTTAAATTTATTTCTATTGAAAAAAATATCAACTAATAAAAATATATAGTTATAAATAAGTCGCTTATATTTTGTTATAATATGTCAATTAGATTTTTTAGACATTAAATATAGACAATTTTAATTTTACTATCAACAGCGTTTTTTTTGCCTTCGTAAAATAAGTGAATAAATGTTGCGTATAAGTAATTACGTTTAAAAAACGTATCTAAAAAATAATGACATAATTCTTATCATAACGTGATTAACTTCCTAGTGATTATCATTTAATCTCGTCTGCGTTACGCAGACAAGATTAAATGATAGTCACAATTATTAATTATTGGCGAATTTCAAATGAATGATTTTAATGTTAGAATGTTATTGGTAGCACTTTTTTACCGCATTAAATGTGTTTAAGAGAAAGTTCTGCATATAAGCGAATGCATTTAGGAATATACTATTGTAAAAAAATTAATAAAACGAACAATATATAAATAGAAAATTGATTAATTGGATTATTGCAGCTCGAAACAAATTAGAAAATAAACTTACAACTTAGCTGGGTTCACTTTTCCGAATCCTACGGGAACCACGATGCCCTTCACATTTTGCAGCGCTAAAAGTGTCTCGAGTTCGGCGAGTCTTTGATCAGAAAGGCGTTTCTGCCGACTGCAATAAATCGAAAATTTTATAAAATATTCTAATAAGAATCGTTCGAAAAATATCAATATAGATAAAGTCTACTTTCTTTGAAGATTATTTTTCACAAAAATCCCAATTCGTGTATGACCATCAACAATTGATTATACTCAAGACAATTTTAATTTTAATACATTGAAGACAAAAAAAATGTACCCGTCAATATTCGCGCTAATCTTTTAAATGTATGCGATGCACAATGGACCAGAATCGATTCTAGCCGGCCAAAAATAAAAAAACAAATTATTGTATTTTTTGTTGTATATGATTAAATTAGCTTCTAATATAAATGAAAATATAATATAAATATATAGTATAAACATTATTTTTAAACAATTTTTTAAAATAATTGAAATAATTAAGATCAAACATTCACTACGGCTATAAGCTAATTTCGTGTATAACAAAAATGTCACCACTTTATTTTTTGACTTTTGGCAAACTAGAATCGATTCTGGCCCACTGTGCGACGCAGATTAGATAGAGCGCGCGACAAAGTCTCGACTATATTTAACAAACAAACATATTATCATCATATTCGGAAATTTCAAAAAAGAAGTTACTTTGTTTCCGTGGACAGAAGTTAAAATCGTTGGGATCTCAATCTATTACACTCCGCATTATTTTTCCTCTATCTACATATCTATGCGAAATTATTCGCACAGCCAATCGCTATTACGTGATAACGAAACGAACAGAAATCGTAATTTCAAATAAATCCAATTTTACGCTAGAAACGAAGTGATATCAATCGAACAAGAGTGATTGACGACGTAAAAACTAAATCGACGTTGAATTTGAATTTCATCGATCGCGAAGAAATCAGGATATCGCAATAATTTCACGAATTGCCTCATGACATTCCAAACGACACGATCTTATACGACTATTTGATAATTGAATGCGCGATCTGTCTTAGAATTTCAATCTAATTTGATTTTCATCCGTTCGTACTTTAGAAGGTTTAAGATAAACATATAGTGCAATAAAGACCAAGATTAAATGAACTTAATATTGAAGAAGATGTTGGAAAGATGTAATGGAAAAGGTAAAAAAATAGTAAGTATCAATTGCATTTAGAGAAAAACTATAAAGGCAACAACTATACAAGTTTTATGTGTACATTTATTCAATTATACTATGTAATTATTACTGAAAGTTGCTGGATAAGAATTACATGTATCATTCATTTTTCAAATGTATTGTATAAACATGCAAATGTATTTTATAAACGCGCTTATTGTATAACAATCACTTAATTTAAGTATAAAACTTATATACTTGTCATCTTTATAGTCACATTATAGTTATATTGTCATTACTACATAAAAAAGCGATTTTGCTGAAGCCTAAAAAAGCAAATCTAGAAATTTAATTGATACAGATTTGAAAATAATTATGTTGAATTATCAAAATAATTATATATAGAACATTCAAATATTGTGAGTAATGCTGCAAAAAGATTTGATAGGAACCAAGTTGTGCATCCTATATAATTACTTTGATAGTCCAACAAAATTATTTTCAGATTTATTTGAAAATATATAGCCAAGTTTTTAAATACTTTAGTAAAATTGTTCTCTCTGTGTATGTCTTTCTCTAAGTATGAAGTAAGATAAAATTGAAAAAAGAAAAGAAGTAAATGTTTAGAAAAGACTGCTAAAAAAAAGTACCTCAGAAGCCACTGTGGCGGCCTGGCATGCGCCGTCTCCGACAGCAGAGTCACGAGCAGAACGCATACAATCGGCGTGCTGACTGATAGATTCATCTTCACGCGCACCACAATTAATTAATGTGAAACGAATGAGAGCTAATTAAAGATAATTGCCTACGTTTATACCACGAGTAATTTAGTTCTGACACCGATTGTCACACACTTGTTGCCTCTCTATATCTCGCACGTTTATCAAGAGGATTATTTCTTTCTATCTTTTCTGTCACTGATACAGACTTCTAACTAATACAATCGCGTGTCGCGTATACTCGCTCTTTCTTCTTGCGTCGATTTTGCCTCCTGATGAACTGTAGCTAGTCTCCACTGCATCGAGAATATATACCCGCGTTACCGCCCTCTCTATCCCCACGCTGTCGTCGTTAACGACAAGATCGTCTCCCACCTTCACTTCATCGGTACGGATCCACCCTCGCTTTTTACGCAATATATCTACTCGCGATCCCTTTTTTTAAATTCCGAATCTACTTTCTTTCCCTCCCTAGCAAAAGCATACAATTTTTTTTTCTTTTTGTTGCAACGTCATAATAAGCACCGCAATAGCAGTGATTTCAATATTGAAAATGACGTACTAAAGTATATAAGGTATGTATACAAGTACTAATAAATTATTTCAATATGGAAAAATGCAAATGACTTCAAAATGCATTCGTGTTCTTTGCAGAGCAAACAAAATAAAATATATTTGTAAAAAATGATGTATTGTTGACGTATTCAGAAGTATGTATAATAAAACTCTACTCGCCAATAAACAATTCCTCTCTATTTTTTTCTCTTCTTCTTTCCTTACATAACGTATAAAACTGTCACAAAGTACGGCCATCACATTTTGTCAAGAATAGTTCTCACACAAAAAAGTTTTCTAAGACTGTTTAATTTATATTAAAAACTCCGAATTATACTTGCCAGGACTTGTGTCACACAATACTGCTAAGCTAATTCGACTATAATTCGACTATATAAATCCAAACCGATTTTTATTGTCATCAATACAGCAAAAAGTAGTATATAAAAAAATGTTTTCTTTTTTATTCTTAAATCTAACTAGAATTTGGAAATTCCGTATTTTTCACACGAAGTCTCACAAAGTTTCAAGTAACAAGAAATCGCAATAAATTTCGTTTCATAAGCGAATGTAATTTTGTCATCTTCAATTCTGGACTTAAAATATTATCTGTTCGTTTCATTCAAAAGAATGTAAATTTATCATCGTCAATTCTGGACTTGCGAATAATTGTTAATATTTATTATTACAGTTATTATTTTTTTAAATATTTTTAACATCATTTATAACTTATTGTACTGATAATGGTCAAGACTTGACCGAAACATCTACTTATTAATGAAATAATTTTTTAAAATATTCCACTTTTGCTAAATACATCTTGTGTTGTGGCTCTTTATTATTTATATTTTGTGTAAAAGTTTCATAAAACCAAAACAGGAAGCAATATTCTCTAAATTTCGCAAAAAGAGTATAATAAAATCCTAAAAAAAGGTGTTACAAAGATACTCCAAGTACATAAATTCATTCAAAAATATGTAATGAAAAAAGAACTTATTTCAAATATTAAACTGTTCAAAAATAAATATAAGATCAATATAATTAGCCAAGTATATTACTATAAAAAAAGATCTTGAAAATTCTATAAAAATCTTATTCGAAAATTATCTACGAAAAATGAATATATTTATCAATGTGTGCAATTACTCAACAATTATATGCAATAAACATTTAATCCAAAAGTATATGCAGTAATTAATAAAGATTTAATGTATTTAAAAGCTTGCATTTACATGCAGGACTGTGTTTAGATTCCCTCCCGATGACCCTAAATGTCATATTACCTTGTTACTCATCGAATGTTAAACAAGGATAACATGATATAATAGGATGATATCTGAAGGGAAGTATCTAAGAATCTGAACATGCTCCAACTAAAGTTTAACGCATTTACTTTCTCTTCATACAAATTTTAAATCGCATGAAACGAACTTAAAATGATTAAAACGATCAATAGTAAAGCAGAACTTGGTGTGTTCATTTAGGATTTTAATATATCGCGCAACATATGTCACAAAGTTGCATCTTATCGCACGCTCTTCCCTTACTCGATCGTAAAATTAATGATAAGTGACTCGCGTTTTTGTAATATTAGTAATTAAAATTAAAATAATGGCTATATTGTTAGATATTAAAGGATCAAATTAAATCAATATCAAATTAAATCCGTAATATAAATAACATTTTGTTATTTTTACTTCCAAGTATGTCAAAGTGTATTCTTTTAATACCAACATATGACTAAAAAAACTAAATTAATTCATTTCTGTGTCGTAAATTGTTTCAAATCCTTTAAAAATAAATGACGTTCATATTAATTTAATAAATAATAAACTAAATTTGAGTTAAATTAATACGTTTCTTCAGTTAAATAATTTAACTCTATTGTTTTAGTTAAATTAACAACAATATTGAATATAAAAACAATATATACGAATTAAAAGTAACTATAAATTGAGTATAATTTTTGATATTATGAATTTAATCACAGTGCAATCACTGGGACGTTCGCTTCTAATCTAAACTGTCTCGTTCTAGAATAACTTTTTTCTGGTTTGAGTGGTTTGTTTTTAATCTTCGTGTCTCTTTGCGTTTGTAAAAATTGCCAGACTCGTAATTACCTACCTCGAGCACTTTGAAACTAATTATGATGGCGCGTACTTAAAAACTTTAATTACTTTCTTTGTATAATATACAAATTACACAATTCTGAATAATGTCGTCCTGTGCACCCACGTCGCTGAACAGAGGAGAACAAAGGTTCTTACTTTCAAGATCCGTTCTAACTTCATATGAGAAGCAAGATCATCTTTCTATAGTCTCTATTCGTCTCAATAATGCAATATTTTCTTCACGACGCACAAAAGGATGAATAATGGAAAATTAATAAAAGCGATGCTATCGGACAAAATAGAAGCAATCATGCGCGAAATTGACAATGTTTTCAATGACAAAGAAAAAAAAGATAAATATACGATTAAAAGATCGATATTAGGTCTTTTATTCGATTTTCACGTTATTATCATTTATTACGCTTTTTCTCTTCGGTGTTCGAGTTAGAATTTTAATTAAAATATAACAGATGACAAATGATTTAAAGCGTGTATTATTATATATGTATATACCATTGTTCCCAGCGCATTGTTTTCGAAATTGTCCACGTTCTGTCTTCCGCTTTATCTCCCTCGAATTGTTGTTAATTTTCCTTGTATGTGATATATAATCCTTCTCTCGGAAAGATTATATTAAAAAATGTAGAATACAGGAATGCTTTTGTTGAATTTTTGATTAATTCATTTTAGCATGTTACTTGCATACTCAATTTATTTAATCTAAAAAAATATTGCACAATGCAATAATTTGTAAAAATAATATTTAATGATAAGGAATATTGGTAAAGAATCATTCTTTTAAATGTAGATATTTATTTAAATTCATTGCAATTTTGCAATAACCACTAAAAAAATATTGAACAAAATATCACGAATCGAAATATGAGTTCAAAAATTTGTGTTTTTTCAAATATCAAATATACTATAAATACAATAATTTAATAAAATAAAAACGTTTGTAATAATAATTAGATTTTCCAACTACGTAAAAAGTCTGTTTGTCTTGACAATACATAAAGTAGAATGAAAAATGAAATTCAGGGAAAGGGGGAGAGGTAATTTCATAAATAAAAATATTAATAATTCGTAAATTATTTAATCAACAATAAAGAATTTTATGATTTATGAAATCTAATCAAATTAATTGTTTATATATAAATTCACGAAACAGTGGATTCTTAATCCATTATGAATACTGATCTAAATGTTGCTGTTACCTCATAAATTTCGTAGCCCTCTTTACGTTAAAAGTCCAGTTGACAGAACGCACAATTTATTTTTTTGAGGAAATTTTACGTTCATAACTTCGAGGATACTGTTAGATAGTAAATCAAACGGTTTCTTGCACTAACTTGCTTCAAACATTCCTGATGACGTAAAGATAAACTATATTCGGGGGAAAATACCTTTTCAATACTAGGAAATATGACGACAAGTTTATGATAGGCTCATTCGTAATCTCTTGGAATCTATTTGCAGACGCGCGTTTATTGACTTTGGATATTCTCGATGACTGTCAATCTATTTTCAACTTACTGCGCTAAAATGTATTACCTATTTTCATATCGTTTGAATTCTGTCTACTTAAATAATATTACAGTTGATTATGAATTATGCAAGATATTATACACAAAAAGTAATTCGACGCAATTCAAAAATAAATTATGCAATGTTGTAGTTCAAAGGATTGTGGAAGCAATTTTAGTTTAGCTTAAAGAAAAATATATAAT
>NW_017259582.1:803734-808602 GCF_001594045.1 Atta colombica | reverse complement strand
AAAAAGTTAATTTTGAAAAAAATTATTTTTTAGATCATAATATCCTAATTTTTCTTAAAATGAAATTAAATAACTACAATATAGATTATTAAGTAAATTAAATTTTTAATTTTTTTATTGATATGTGATATAAGTGTATAACACATAACGATATAACTATATAATTTATATATATAACTTTAAAAAAACAGCACATAGAGAAGATCCAAGATCACTGATTACTTTTTAATAAGTTTTAAGTTATAAGAAATTGATCAATTACAATCAAATATTCTTCTCGCATTCGATTGTAATTGGTCAATTTCTTATGACTTAAGATTTAAAATACCTATTCCTAGATCCGAACTAAAGGAAAATTTCTTATGGCATAAAGCATAACCGCATAAACCAATCAGAGGATTGTATTAGCATCTTAAGAAATTAATTAAGATGATCTTAAAATATGAACAGATTACGAATGTATGTCCTTAGTCTTATTATATCTTATTATTTTTCTAAGATATTTAAAAGAGATAAAAAGATTTTTTAACTTAAAATATAAATTAAAAAATTAACGTTTAAAAGTAACTTAATTAAGTTAAAATTACTAAGTTAAGTTAAAAGTTATTAACTTTTTAACTTTTTTTTAACTTTTAACTATTTCTCTTCATTTAAAATTATATAGTACACATTATTTATATTTGCACATTTCTTTTTTCTTCCAATTATATTAATATCTTTACTCTTGTAAAGATATTAATTAATATTAATACTATTAAAAAATGTAATTATAAATATAATTATAAATTTGGCTATTAGAAATTAATACTGTATTATATATGTGCACGATAAATTTTAATATTATTAAGTTATATCTTTCATATTTAAATTCCCAATAGCCAAATTTATTATAATTTTTTATATCAGGGAATTAAGATTATCATTGGTTTGATACTTTATTATTAATATCTTTACTCTCGTAAAGATATCAACTATAAAAAACAATCTGTATACAGAATGTTTTTTACCAGGAATTATTTGAAGCAAAGTGTGTAATTTGTGAGTTTAATTTGTATTACTGATTGGATTGTAAATACATTATTAAGTTATCTTCACAGAAATATATTTCGTACAAATACTACAAATGTATTTGGAATTCCGTACTGTTTTTGCGATGAGACAGCATACCCAGAGATTGCTAACCCGCTATTTTGACGATTATAGAACGCCCAATTAATTTTGCTCCGAATTTATCAGTTGGTCAGTTAGTTGATCATCAAGCCTTTACACTTGTACTTACCAATCTATCGTGTTTAAATCGCATATACCAGCAGCGACGTACAAATTAATATTCATTAAATGCACTATCGACGGTTTATCTTATACCGTGATATGTATTTCACGTTAAAAATAAGGATCGCCAAATATTTCACGCTAAATTGGTAATTGCCAGAAATTGTCCACGTCATTGATTTTGTCGGTTACGATATGGTAAAAATAAACTTAAAAATCGCGACGCTTATGCTGCTTCGTAAGAATCGAAATTTCCTAGCCATTAAAATTTAATGAGTTTTGTACGCACTGTCCATTAATCTCATAGTATTATATCTCATGGTACTGACATTTCCGATCTATTTATTCATTCTAAGAAAGATTCTAACATCAGTTTTATAACCTTTTAATTTTTAACAGTGGTATTTTTTAACACTTTAACTTGTCACCTATTTTTAAGTGACGCATAAATTTCCGCAATGGTCACTAAATCGTCGCTTTTGTATAGACACTTCTTTGCTTGACTAAGAATGATTTTATTGAATATTTAAAAATTTAAGGAAACAATATAATAAATTATATTAAGGCATTAAAAAAACAATAAGGTATTAAAATACATTAGATTTTAAATTTTATACTGACAATCAAAGTATTAAAATGTATTATCTATTTTTGGTAAAATATTATTATAATAACTGATATAGTGAGATTAAAAAGAAGATTCTTATATTTTTCTCTTTGTTTAATATTATTATAATATCTTATAGTCCGATTTAAATTAAAAGCAATTTGTTTTATTCTTTCTTGTAGAAACTTTTATACTTATTTAAGATACTTTTTACAATATAGATAGGTATATTTTTATCAAGACCATTTGTAATCGTTGCAACCCTACGTGGGAAGTTTAAAGTACAACTTTTAATAAAAACAACAATATCGAGTAATCAGAGAATCGTTTTTCTATACAAAATTTAATTAAAAGAAGAAGGATTCAATCGGAAAGAAAAAAGAATTAACTGATTTCTTAATAGAGAGAGAGAGAGAGAGAGAGAGAGAGAGAGAGAGAGAGAGAGAGAGAGACTGAATTCTATAAATAATATTTCATGAATTATTTATGACTGTTTGAAATATCAGTGACATTATAAAGGGCTGTCATACAAAAATATCTTTCATATCGTCTTGTCAAGCTTATCCGCTCTATTTAAGTAGTTTATTTTCAATACCGAAAGAAATCACGCAACCGCCACCTGCGATGTACACTTGCACTTTGCCCAAATTCTCGTAAACATCTGCGAGATAATGTATACGAGAGATAATACTAGCTCTATGACCTAGATTATCACCACTGCGCCGTACAAGCAATTTAGACTGACATGCATGTTATAGGCCAAAATCTCTTAATATCAGAAAATAATTACAACGCAACATACTTTTTTGTCTATTTTTAGTTTTTTTTTTTCTATTTTTATGAAATTGGATATTCCACCGATGACGAAATTATAATAATCATACCTATAATAGAATTTTTTATTTATTTATTGATATATCTGTGCCCTCGAGATAATAATAGAGAAAAATATTAATACATGCAATATCACTTAACAATTATTTACTTCCCGCGGGTTCATGTGATACTTTTGTATGATATTGCGTGTATCGCCTGTTTGCGCACGTACACTGCACGCGTGTTTATTCACGTATCATCGCAAACTCGACCGAACTTATAACAACGAACTTCTGATATTTCAGTAGCAAAAATTTGTGCAATGTTTGAAATTGTTTGGAAAACGCAAATCCCTCGAATAGCTTGCGGCAAGCATAAAACTTCGTCGTGCCTTATGTGGCGGAATTCGTAGAAACGCTTAATAAAAGACGTGAAACATCATTCCGGCACTCGAAGAGCGGCCTGTCTAAAGGGTAAATGTAGGCGGAACACGCATTAACAGAATCCGAAATCGTTTATATCGTATCCATATCGGCATGTATGCATTATTTCTGATCAGTGTACTAGTTTAAATCAAGTTTTTAATCTTAATTATACCTATATTATAATATTAATTATTTGAATCTTTAAGTAAATTAAAAGTTCAGATTGTGAGAAAATGTAATTATGTATTATACGTTATAGTTATACATTCATTGCATATATCAAAGCGTAAAATTTAATAAACGTATACATTTACTAATAAAAAAAAACTTCATGCATTTATGTAACATTTTAGCAAAAGTGTCGAATATAAAATTGTCTACTATTCTAAGTAAATATATTTAATAGGCACTGTATACTTATTACAACACATTAATGAAAGCATATTGCGAATCATCAATCGTCATACTGTCGCAATAAAAGTACTTATACATTTTAATAAATGCATATTATTTATGTGGCTAATTATTTAATTAAGCCACTTCACACTTATAAAAATTTTTTCAATCATTTTTAATCCGTTTTTCAAGTTTGTTGTGCTTATTTTTATCTTACAAAAGATTTTGATTATTACATAATAATTATATTTAATATATTATATGTAAACTCTGTATACATATATATACACATATATATAATTATCATGTACATATATGCACACATAAATATAAAATACAGTATGTATATACTCATATTCAAATAGCGAAGCGTGTCTCAACTAAATTGAACAAATCTATGATTGCTTATGATGCTTATCGTTTTATCGAAATTCTTTTGAAAAAGAAAGTTGGAGAGAAAAGAAGGATCCGTTAAACCTAAAACAATGCTTTCTTTTTTTGTATAAAAATTAATAACTCAAAAATTAATATCTCTAATGATAAAATTGTTTTATCTTTAGATATAGTTTCGTTGTTTATGAATGTTCCAGTTAATTTGGTTATCGAAAGCGTGAAAAACAGATGGAATTATAGATAGAATTCTTCTTCTCATCCAACTTTCCATCAAAAGAATTTTAATAAAATTATAAGAATTTTTCTGAATAATTATCCATTAAATATGATTTTTGCTACCATCTCAAAAAAAGATTACATAAAAAGTTCGAAGACCAGTTAAATAGTAAAGTAGACAGAAGTAGTAATAAGAATACAAATGTTGACGAAAGAGACAAAGGTTTTTTACGATACCGTTTGTACTTTACATTTCAGAAAAAATTAAATATCTTTTCAATAAAAGTTTTTATATAAACATATGGCAAAGATATAAATAAGTTAAAGAAATTTATCCGTGTTCAAAAAGACGAGCTCCCTACTCTGTCTCATTCCAATGTCGTATATAAAATAAATTGCAATGATTGCAATACATCATACATGCAAACAGGTAAAATCTATTAGCGTGCATTAAAGAACACAGAAACCAATTGGAACACGCAACATTTAATTATTACTGCACATAGACTTGAATTCTCACATGATTTTTATTGAGAGAATATTAATATTTTAGATGAAGACAAATTTTTTCATAAAAAGTTGATATCTGAAATGATTTTCATAAAAAAATAAATAAATGGATTAAAAATGAACGGAATTTCTTGACTCTATATATTCTAATTTATTTACAAGGATTTGATACTTCTCTTTATCATCTTTGTCGATGTTTCATATATATATATATATATAATATGAAACATTTT
>NW_017259582.1:800984-802373 GCF_001594045.1 Atta colombica | reverse complement strand
TATATATACTTTAGTTTTTGATTGCGTCTGTCACATGGGAAATAAAACTGACACATTTATTGAATGATTTGTTCTCAGGAACAAGTTTATCAGGAAGTCTAATATTTTATTATTGATTATTTATTATACATATCTGTCTAATTCGATTTAAATAATTTGTTATAGTTAACTTGGTAATTATAATATTATTAATTATAAATATAATATTATTAATTATAAAAATACGTTTGGACATTATAATTTCCTCACATTTACATTTTACAAGACACAACTATACGTTGCAGAATTCGTTCTTATTTCATTATGTTCTTATTGTATGACCATTTTATCTAATTGAATTTTAATAAATATTTTACGATATTGAGAAGGATTCTTAGGATTGAAATGTCTATTAATATATTGTATTGAATAAATTCATTACACGCGTACATTCTGTATTCGGCTCTCATATAGACATATGATCATTCCGATATTCATAATCGAATCTTACATTTAAGATTGTCTTAAGTACAGTCTTAAGATATCATGAACCAATCAGAGAGCCGCATTAGCGATTTAAGACATTACTTAAGACAGTCTTAAAATAAGAACCGATTATGAATACCGGCCTTTGATTTACTCTGATATGTTCACGGTTTACATTCACAAATTATTTTGTTGATTTAAGTGAATTCAAATCAAATGGGACTGTTCTTATTTATAATTTTGAACCGGGATGTATTCATGGCTAACTCATTTACAATATAATTTTTTTATTCAAGTGGATAGAAATATGAAATGTGCTATTATTATTCATCATGTTGAATTCATGTTCATGTTATATTATTTTTGGATTAAAATCGATTCGAACAATCAAAAGCGAAATCGGAAATATTGAATTCATTTCTTCTATCTATCTATTTCAGTTCATTCTTGTTTACTGAGATATGTTTGTATGTAACAAAATGTAATTTCTTCTTGTAATACATTTAAAAGAAAGAGCAAAATGAGAGGTCTCGATTTATAGCTGTACTTTATTAAAATTCTACGCGGAGATTTTTTAACAGATATAATACGAAACGTTTGCAAGGATAGATGCAATAGGTGCTCTTTAAAATAAAAGAACTGCTCTGTACATTTACCATTATTCGATAGTGTCTCGCGCTAAAGAAATAATTCATCAATCAGGAATTTTATCTATCGATGAAAAAAGGGATTGCACAGCCGTCACCTACGGCAATCTATAATCTTTTCTGTGTCACGTAGTAGATAAGAGATAGGAAATTTGCGATATTTAGCTTGCTACCGAGATGCCAATGACTAAGCAATAATAAATTAATCAAACGAAGAAACCTCATCATACCGATCGCTTTTACTCTTTATACGTTATCGTATATATATATATATATA
>NW_017259582.1:794780-800904 GCF_001594045.1 Atta colombica | reverse complement strand
TATATATATATATATCCATATCATCTTAAAGTAAAAAAAATGTTTTTTGCTTGAACTGAAAATTGTATAAATTCATAAGAAATATTATTAGGTACGAAAAACCTTGACCGAATATATGGCATTTTTCACTCATGAGCACTACTTTTTATTATGCTGAATGAGCAACATGTGAAGATAATTAAAGCAACAAACACAAACAGACGTTGAACGTATGAAACGTGATCTAAATTATCGCTGTAACAATAACGATAATCAATTTCCCCGATCACAATACGATGCTGTTGCGATATTTATTGTTCTTTTTATTGTTTCTCTTGTATTAACAACTTTCTTATCCATTCACTGCTTATTATTAGGGCGTTGAAAGATTCAATTATAAGTTTTTTTTTATTGCACTAGAATTTTCCTTTTCTTTTAGTTTCTTTTCCTTCACAAAATTTCGAGCATATCTTTAAGTACAAAAAGTATACATTAGTTTAGTTAGAAAAAAACAAATCTTATGTAATTTGAGAGGAATGAAAAAATATAATCGCAGTAAGTAGTCATTAATGCTAATGAAATTCCTAAGTCTGGACAAACGCGCGGGTATTAACACAATGACAGCGCAATTTAACACGTCTCAATGCCAGGTCGGATAATGAAATGATCATCTGTTCGGTTACGAAGACCATCTGCTATAAGAAACGCGATGCGTGATTTATTAACGTTATTAGCGTTTATTTTGGAAATGCATAAAAATGACACACACACACACACACACACACACACACACACACACACACACACACACACACATACACACATACACATTGTATATATACTATTTAAAATTTTTTTAATGAAAACTCACTCTGAAGAGTAAAATCTCATTCTTGAAAATTGAGTCACTTTTTTTTTAAATTTAAATTTCACACTTTAGAATGAAATTCCAATAAAAAAAATTTAGAGAGTATATAATTACTTCTTATAATTGATAATATGCTCGCTACAATATTAAAACGCAATGACGCGATATTTCGTAGTTCAATGAGATATGCGCTTCGTTAGTAAGAAATTTCCTATTACGTCATGCACTTGTACATGCATTCCCCGTTCGAAAAGCATCTAGACGATCCTATCGCTTCGTTACAAAAACGACTTCCTCGATCTAGACGGATTTGTCTGCGTAAAAGCCAATCTATTAATTATTAAGCGCACCTCAAATAATTCGGCAAGAAAGATCAATGAGGTTGCAATACGAGGAAAGAATGCACTTTTTTACACGGAAGGAATAAAAATTTATGCGATGTATTCCAGTTAAAAGATGAAAACTTGCAATAACTTGTAATGATTTATGATACACTTAGAGAAAACGACATAGTAGATGTAGCAATTGTAAAAGTGACATCTACACTAAAAGAAAAGATTGGCTAAATATAGCACAGCAATTTTAATGGGTTACAGCAAATTAAAAATAATGTGACATATTTTATCATCTATCTTTACTGCACCAGCCAATCTTTTCTTTCAGTGTAATAAATTTTGTATTTTTTGTATTTATATTAAATCTATCTATATTTATATTAAATTAATATACAATATAAATAAACTATTTTATAGTTTATAGTTATTGCAACTATAAAACAGTGTATTCAGCTAACAATTAATTCTATAAAACTTATTAAATTATTTTTATAGTTGCTACTACTATATTTTTTCTTTGAATGTATCATCGGTGAGAAGTAAATAATTATTAGCTTATGATTTATATTTCATATCTTTTTTTTTATTTAATACCGAATTACACATAGATATTCCGCGAGATTAGAAATGGGAATAGCGGGGAAATAAAAATAAATTTCGTTTTCAATTAGACGCGCTAATAACAGCGCTATTTTTCTCACTGCCAGCGAACATTAGGTCAAGGCAAACGATAACCCCTTCTATTTTGATGTAGAATTCCCAGATTGATAAGCAACTCGGATTTAAAGTCTCGTGCGAAAGTTGATTAATAGATACAATGGCAAAATTGATAAGTGAATCAAATGTTATTCTCGAAAAGCAAGATTCTTACATGAACTTACGAAACTTTCATTAAACTCTGGAGGCATATTCATACAGAAAGAAATTTTGCTGAAGTATGCAAAATTAAATATATAAAACAAAAAAGACTTTCAAGAATCAAATCATATAAATGTAAAAATCAACAATATCTAACTGACATGTAACAATAAAAATAAGTATTAAAATTAAAAATTCGTCTAGATAATGATGATGACTAAGTTAGGGTTTAACGGAACGTCTACTTTATTATAATAAATAAATTTACATATGTATATCTTATAATTTATGTTAGCTTGTTTTGTATGCAAAAATTAATAAGTAGAAAGGTAAAAAAACACGAACAATGGATCTTTAAAAATAAACTTTATTATAACGTACATTAAGAATTAAATTAGTTTTTTATTTATATAATAAATTAATCGGTTTAATGATGACACACTCGAACGTTGTGTATAAAATTAATTGTAAGGACTGTGATGACATATATGAGCCAGACAGGACGCTAAAATCTCGCATGAACACAGAAACCACATCAACTGGAATACCATACATCATTCGATCATTATGGAACATCGATTAGAATATTCTCATGAATTTGATTGGGATAACATGCGCATCTTACAATTAGATGAGAAAAAAATAAGAGAGACTGAATAAGAGAGACTCATCTTAGAAACAATTTTTTATCAAACAACTAATGGATTAAATTTACAGAACGATACTGAATTATTAGCATAATAAAGCATACGATAGTATAGTTATGTTTAAATGAGAGACGACCTCCCTCAAT
This sequence comes from Atta colombica, assembly GCF_001594045.1. Lineage (NCBI taxonomy): Eukaryota > Metazoa > Arthropoda > Insecta > Hymenoptera > Formicidae > Atta > Atta colombica. The sequence continues at coordinate 798,071 of NW_017259582.1, read as the reverse complement.
GTTTTCTATAATTTATATATTTGTATTATTATTATATTATTATATTATTATATTATTATATTATTATATTATTATATAATTATATATTGTCTTTTCTTGTTATTTAGTCAGATGAAATTCGACGTTCGATGCATTAACAGCGTAACAATGTTTCGATAATCATATGAATTAAAAAAAATTTGCTTGCGTTATATTATATAACATAAATTCGATAAATTATTGTGTAATGTATTATGAAGTACAATGACATCGCCGTTACTTCGCTTAGCTGATTGATTCCTGTTAACATTTTATATGTAAGCATTGATAAGGATCCGAAATTGGAAACTTTTGCGATTAAAATTAATTTGATTTTTACTGTATTTGAAATATCGAATTTTGTATTAACCAAGCAGCATTTGCGGGAGGTTTTGATTTTCTGCTTTTGGAAGAAAAGTGCGGCTGAAACCCATCGAATGCTTGTCAAAGTTTATGGTGACACTGCTCCAACTGATAAATCATGTAGAAAATGGTTTCGATGTTTCAAGGATGGAGATTTCAGCGTTGAAGACAAGCCTCGTTCTAGATAGCAAAAAAAATTCGAAGACAAAGAATTAAAGGCATTACTCGAAGAAGATCAGAGTCAAACGCAAGAGGAGCTTGCAGAATCATTGGGGGTAACTCAACAAGTCGTTTCTCTACGATTGAGAGTCATAAGAATGATTCAAAAACAAGGAAATTGGATGCCTTATGAACTGAAACCAACAGACGTTGGAAACCGAAAGGCGATTTTTCACTTGCGACCAGCTAATTCAAAGACAACAGAGAAAAGGTTTTTTGCATCGGATTATGACTGGAGATGAGAAGTAGATATTCTACGACAACTCCAAGAACAAAAAATACTACGCTAAGCCCGGTCAATGCCATCGATCTCAACATCAACATCACGGCCGAACATTCATGGTTCGAAGATTATGTTCTGTATCTGGTGGGATCAAAAGGATCTTGTTTACTATGAGCTGTTGAAATCTAGCGATTCCATTACGGGCGATCAGTACCGGCTACAATTGATTCGTTTGAGCCGTGCATTGCGAGAAAAACGGCCGGAATACGAACAAAAACATAATAAAATTATTCTTCTTCATGATAACGTTCGATCTCATGTCGCTAAAGTCGTAAAAAAATATTTGGAAACGCTCAAATGGGATGTTTTATCGCACTGTATTCTCCGGACATTGCTCCTTCTGATTACTGGTTGTTCCGAAGGATGCAGCAAGTCACCGGTTCACTTCTTTCGCAGAAATCGAAAATTGGTTCCAAAATTGGATCGTCTCCAAAGACGAATCATTTTTTCGAGTTGGAATTCGAAAATTGCCTGAGAGATGGGAAAAAGTAGTAGGCAACGATGGACAATACTTTAATTGATCTGTTCATTCATTTTGTTTTGAAATAAATGCATTTTTGAACGGACTGAACTAATTTGTCAATTCCCAATACAATCTTACATAATTGTTAATTAAATATATTTTTGAAGAGTAATAAATTAGAAATAAAAATTAGACTTAATCAAGAAAAAAACATTTTATAGAAATTGTTAATTATAAAATAAAGAAGTATTAGAAATAATTTTCAAACATAGTGCAAATTTTGATAATACCTATAATTTGCAAATAATATCTAATAATATAATAATTTAATTATCTTTGTCGTGTAATATTTTTTTTACTAGATATTTCAAATAAAATAAACAAACAAAAAACAAATAAAAAATTAATAAATGGGGCCTTTACTACCATTTGCTTGTAATATTTTTGGTCTCAGTCCGTCCCTAAATATGTATTAATTTTTTTTAAATACTAACTAAAGTTTTAAAGTTTCAGCAAAACCGCTCTTTCCGTGTGTTATGATTTTATGCGAATAGTTAATAAATCTTAGACGCACTAATGCATAAAGAGAAAAAAAAATAAAAAGCCGATTTTTATTTTAGTTCTCTCCTACTATACAGAAAAAAAATTATTTTATTAACAGCATTAGCTAATAAAAGTAATAGAAAATAACTCTGTTAATTTTAATTTATAAATTAAAAGAAAAATTCGTACGAGCGATAATTATAAGTAGTCATGTGTAAAAGTATATTAATAAAATAAAAATACAGACATTTCGATTGATTTTGAGTCCTCTTCAGTATAGTACTGGCAAGTTAATAAAAAATAACTGTTTTACTTTATAATAAACCAATGTTGAAAAAAATAAATATGGAATATTGCCGAACCAGAAAACATTGAATACATTCAAAATGACCGTTCATCAAACGGTCAGTGAGCTCTTTCATTTGATTGGTCTATATTTTATGATCTAATGGAATATACTTTCATCCAATCGGATGAAAGAGTTCACTGAGCACTCATTGAGCGCTCGTCGTTCTGAATCCACATATTATAAGTTTGATATTCAGAGATAAAAAAAATCATTAAACGTATTTGGCAGAATACTTAAATTTCGTGAGAAATTTCGTCAGAAATTAAAATCAATAATATAATGATGAGATGACAAAGTAAAGTATAAATTAGAATAATGTAATATATTAGGTGTAGTAAAAACAAATCCATTATTTTTCCATTCAATTTCATGCAAAAATAAATGGATTTCTTTTTACTACATCTAATATTAGATATATTAGTAATTAGAATAATATGATATAAGTTATTATAAGCTTTGCTAATTTAATAACCATATTAATAACACAAATATGTCATCTTTTTATTTTAATAAAGTGTTATTTATTTCTTCAATATTGTGGAAGAAATAAGATTATTTTTAATTACACGGCTATTGGTAAATGTTGATAGTACAATTTTTTTTCCATATATCTCTTAGTAAACGTTCAAGCAACTCTTGAGATTTTCCCTCCTCATACCAGGAAGTATGACGTCGCGTGGGATTAAAAATAACCATAGTCTTCATTAACAGCTACGTACGTATATTGGTTCATCGAATCGGAACGAAACCGTGACGAAACCGACGCGCGACGCTCGGCAAGAGTTAGGATTTCAATTCTGTGAAACATCTTATCCACAAAACAATCGCACGAGCGTCAACAGAGAGAGTGAAAGAAATGAAATGATGAATTACATCGCATCGAGAGAGAAAGAGAGAGAGAGAGAGAGAGAGAGAGAGAGAGAGAGAGAGAGAGAGAAAGAGAGAGAGAGAAGAGGGGAGGGATAAATAGATAGACAAGTAGATAGATAGCTAAGGCATTTATTACTATTCTAAAGCTCTCTAGAAACATACAGATAATAATTAAACATGAAA
>NW_017259582.1:790414-794680 GCF_001594045.1 Atta colombica | reverse complement strand
ATATATATATATATAGAATACATATAGAAATAATACATATAAGAAATAATACACTAATTGTGAGACATACACAGAAATCACAAAGGATCCATCTGCGCTCTCACAAATAAAGCGAAAAACTGCTCATGGGATGGAAAGATTCTGATTTCATATTTGTATTCACTTATGAATTTATTTATTGTAATGACAGAATAGGTGCTTTCCAAAACCTATAGAATTACAAAAATCCACAAGTAAAATTCCCTTTTTAGACTCAGTTTCACAACTCACAGTTCTTAACCGAGGTTTCAATTTGTATCTCGTCTCTTTCCAATTCTAGAATTGGAAAGAGATAATGAATAAATTAGAATTATTGTCTTCTACTGACAATTCATTATATACTGACATTCATTTAGCGAGTTTTTTTACATAATTTTATCTCAGAATGTGTACCTGAAATTAATCGTCATGTAGTGGATAGTTTTCAATTAATCAAAAAATTAAATAAATTCCTTTAAATGACAATTTTATATTAATCTCTTTAGATGTAAATTCTCTGTTCATTAGCGTAATATATCGATGTGATTATTAATAACATGAACGGATAGATGGGAACACATCGGTAATAAGTGTAAAATTTTCAAGAACAAATTCATAGAAGCTGTGAGATTCTTAAATTCTATTTTTTTTTTTAATTTGATGGAACATTACGAACAAATTGTCAGGACTTCTATAGATTCACCATTGTCCCCCATCATCGTTGCCATTTCTCGTTGCAGGATCTTGAGATATAGACATTAGAAACGTTTGATTTTCGAAATCCTTGTTATTATAGATATATAAATGACATATCATCACGATCGTTCCTTTCGATATGGTCAACACAAGTTACAAATTACATTCAATTTATTCCATCCGAGATTACAATTCACATCGGTGAGAAAGAAATAAATTTCTTTATAAATGTCACTATAATCATTAACAATAATATGATCGATTGACATCATAAGTTTTTTCTAGTAAATACTTAAACTTTCTTTTCTAACACCAAAATTTCAAAAACGCGATGCAATCATTGGTTTTGTAAATTGAGTATTTTGACTAAGTATCATCTTTTTCACCCAAGATTCCACGAAAAAAATCTTCAACATTTTACACACATCTTTCTGAAAAATGATTAATGATGATCTTTAAAGCTTATATTTTCTACAATTAAAAACCGATTCAAATACTTATTCTTTAAATATTCCATATAGTTCATATAATGTATACGCGAATGATAGTATTTCCCTAATAGATAGTATTTCCCTAATTTTTTGTATATGTTTCTTTTCACAAATAGAAGCTCAGAAAATAAAATATTGTAATAACAATAAGAAATAAGAGAAAAATAAAATGTTGTGGTTATTATTCCTACTATCGAGATATTTCCGACAGATTTTTCAATATTAAAAATTTTCAGATTTAAATTGTCTAAATTGTCATTTTATAGTACCAATAAGCTCTCTAGGTTCATCAGAATTCAGAAGAACCTTTTCCGATTTCGGCTAAGAGAAACGTTACCTAATAATTCCGCGCCTTAATTGCGATATCAGTCAAACCGGAAGATAGTTAGGGATTAAGAATAAACACAGAAATCACATATGCAGAAAAAGTTCGATTCGTTTGATGATCACAGATTGAAATAGGATCGAACAATGAAGTGTTTTTCAACATACACAGATAACACAGTGTAACACTGAATCTTACACAGTATTCTAACTGTGCCACAATGTTACATTGCTCGACACTGTAAAAAGACAACGATGTGAAATTGAATGATTTCCCTGCACAAAAAAATGTTTGGTTGAATTAACTAGAATTCTGATAGAAAATGAATGATTCAGAATTCTAATTAAATTTACAAAATTTCTGGCTAAATCTATTAAAATTCTAGTTGAAATAACCAGCATTTAAAAGATTTAATCAGAAATCTAGTAGATTTAACAAAAATTTTGGAACGTTTATTTTCTATTAGAATTCCAATTAATTCAATTAAATATTTTTTTCTGTATGGAAGTTTGAAATATAAACATTCTTTATGGCTCTTTCTTCGAAAATCGAAGACACAAGGAAAAAAATAGAAGCTCATGATGTCTTAGAACGATCTCAATAGCTTTAATGTAAACGTCTTAAATCTAGTACTGAATTTTATTGCGAAAATGATTACTGTAGCCAGGAATCAATCCGGATCTTGAACATCCCGTGCAAGCATTAGATTACTGAGGCCATGACTTCGTTTAGCAGAAAAAGCAGCTTTGCAACTGTTGTAAGATTCTCTACTGAATGCCGTCTAGCGGTTTGCATTTTTCCAACATGTTTGCTAAATGATCGCCATTTTTTTTCAGCATACTGAAAAATATGTTTAACAAGTGGAACATATCGAGAGATAACGAACATAACCTGCAATGGATTTAAATAAAAATATTAATTCTATTTACAGTTATGTCACCCAACAAATAAGAATGAATTGAAATGGATTCAGATTTTCAGAAATATTGATTCACGAATGTTAAAATGAATGCTTTTCAATTTTGAATGCATTTTTATTCATTTATAGGAATTGCATGAAGTATATCTCTATGCCTTTCAATCTAAAAATAATATTAGCTTTTTGGTGCACAAACACATTGTGAATGCTGTTCAATTCAAAATTTTGAATAGGAAATGCTATTTTTCAATCCAATTACATTCAATTGAATCCAATTAAATTCAAAAAGTATTCGCTATTTAAAATATGCATTCGGTTAGAAAAAAATTTCAATTCATTTTAATCCATTTTCATTTGCTGGGCAGTCATCAGTCAGCAGGCAACATGAATATGAACAATATTATACCTTCAAAATATTGTACAAAATTGTTGCCCGTGATGTGCACGAAAAGTTATAAAATGGTATAATAATATCGTAATTATACACTGACACATATAAGGACAAAGAGTATGTTACAGTGCAGAAGAAATTACAAACTGCTGGCAGCAAAGTGCTTCTTAAACGCTGACTTCTGCTGAACGCAGTTCATGATAAGAGTCCATGGTTATTCGAGTTTTCGAGAGTATTAAATGATCGTCCAATCTTTTATTTTTAATATGGGAAAAGATCTATGGATATTATTATTCCATATTACGAACTCAAGATGAATTGTTTTCTACGGATACTTCTAGATAAAAAAAAGCGGCGAGAGAGAAAGTTCTCGGATGGCTCTTGCGGAGCAATGGCTTTCTTGAGTTATAGACGTTTTTACTTCTACAGTGCCAAGCATAGCATTCATTTTTTGTTTAATGGCGATTTCTGGACAATAATATAACTGAGAGCGGCAAAGATAGGCTAGGAAGTTTATGGAACTCCTGAAGAAGGCAGTTCGGTCAAGAGTAATCAATATATTAAGGAGTGAGATACGCTGGCTCCCTTATCAATCAGGAGCTACACCTTATGTTTGGACAGTCTAAGATGGGCATCATTGCCTGTAGTAGGTCTCTTCTCGAATAAAATTTGGCATTATAAGGATCCAGAAGAATGATGTCGCGAATGATTAAAAATCTCCGATCATTTTGGAAAGTAGCACCTGGGTATCCGAGGATAAGTTTGGATTCAGAAGTTCCGAACACTCGGTGTTTTTGTGGAAGGAGCTATGTTCTAACTCTATTCGACCGCTGAGCGCTGTAATATGACGAAAGGGGATGACGACAGGCCATTTCCTCGATCCGTAAAAAGTGCAGGAGCTGTTGACCGAAGAAACAGCGGATATTGAGCAGATGAAATCGTCGATTATCTCCTCTTCTTACCGAAATTTTTCTCCCTTTGGCAGAAGAAGGATCGCGCCCATTCCAGTCACTTATGTCTAAAGGATACTGGTGTCCGCTCTGTGGGAGGAGGAACGATGCTTTATTCTACTCGATTTAATGTGGGAGAGAACTAGATCGGCAAAAGGATATATTTGGTACGACACCCCGGTCGCTACATGCGACCGTCGATTTTTCGGTGCTCTAAGATTACGGGGAAACCCGGGATTAAATAACTTTTAGAATCCATTTCTTATTTAATATTTTAAATAAGTTTTTGGGAACTATTTTATACTTTTTATTTTAACTAAAACATGACAGGCGCGCGCTACGTGCGCGCTCTTCAGTATTTGTATAACTTTTTCTTTCTACTTTGTTTCTTTTTTTATATTTTTCACATATTATATAATCGTTTTTTTTTTATAAAATATATAAAATGAATTATAAATTTGTATTTTTTATACTAT
>NW_017259582.1:773097-790314 GCF_001594045.1 Atta colombica | reverse complement strand
ATAAGAAAAGAAATATTAAATATATTATATAAAGTAAAGTAATTAATTGGATAATACCGATTTTCTTTTTTTTCTTTTTTTTTTAATTTTTTTTGTATACAATATAAACGTTAGAATGAAAACCGTTAACTGAAAATTAAACATTGAAATACAATGAAATACATTTTATATATTTTAGCTCTTATTTATTGCACGATGTAAAAAAGATTATTTTTTTCTTATTCAACTTCAACTTCGTTTGTCATCATTTAAATATATTTTATTTCTTTTGTATATATGAGATTTATTTTTATTAATTTTCATATTAAAAAACATCTTTTTCTCTCTTCTCCCATCTATAAGTATTCAGAATAATTAAAGACATATATTTTTTCATTATTTTTTACAAAGAACTTATAAAATTGATATGATAAGTTTGGAATAGTGATTTGTTAGACCGTCGTTATTAATAATGTGATTTTTTTCGAGCGTTACAGTTTAAAGATTAAAAGATTATATTAAAAGATTATATTAAAAGATTATATGTTGATAGTTTTCCACGTTGTTGATTGCGCGTTCATTATTATATGGTATATTTTTACAAAAAAATTAAGAGCAGAAGAAATAAATTTAATAAAAAAATAGAAATTGAAAATACTAATTAATAAACTTCACAAAATAGAATGTAGAATGTATAAATAGATAAAATTCTGAAGCATAATGTATATATTTTTGTCTATTTATTATTTAGATGTGTTTTTGATTTCATCAATTTTTTTTTATTGATGTATATACTATCTTGATCAAAAAGTTCCCGGAATTCATTCAGAAAATTCAAAATACAAGTTTTATTCATCAAAAGTGATATTGTCCCCTTTAAAATACTCCCCATCGACTGCGCACTTATGCCAGCGCTTGATCCAGCTCTCGAAATATTTCTGGAACTCTATTGTCGGTATAGCCATCAGAGTCGTCTTCGATTTTTCCATTATCTCCTTTCGGCTATTAAAACGCATTCCCCGTAATGGTTTTTTCATGCTACTCATAAACGACTGTTTTCTTTAGAGTATCACTGCCGAAACAGTTTCCCAACATTTCCATCGTTTTCACATCATTGAATCCATTTTTAACGCAAAATTTAATACAAACCCGTTGTTGCAAATTCAACTCCATTTTTAAAACTGTAAAAAATCGAAAATACATGCAAAGGTAGATGTATTCAAGACGGCATAACTTTTACAAATGTCAAGCTATGGTAATAAAATTTGGTGGGAATGTCAATGATAGATGTGGCAACCTAACCAAAAAAAAACAGAACTCAAATCAGCTAACTCAGAGCATTACTTGGTAGTAATTCCGGGAACTTTTTGACCAAAGTAGTATTTCTTTTAAAAGATTCGATATTGATATATAACCATCTATTTTACGTATATCACTCATAACGGGGAGAATCTATTATCAAATGAATAAAATATAATTATATTTTTATATATACATATACACATACATACACAAACAGTGTGCAGTAGAATCGTCATTATCTTAATAATTTTTCTAAAAAATTATTGTTTCGGATACAAGTTTTATAACTTCGAAAGCGATAAAACCATTAGTTCAATTTTGAATTAACAACATTGTCAAAATTAAGGTATATTAAATTTATTAATGCTTATTCTTATTAAATTATTTCAAGAATTTTTCAAAACATAAATAAAATAATTTTTCATCATGTACTTTTCGAATTATAATGCATAAATGTTATACAATGTCATTGTATATTAGCATTACATAAAGTGTCCAACCGATTACTAAAACCTTTTAATTTTCAACCTTTATTTATTAATTTTTTTTAGTATTTAAAAAAGAAACTGATTTTCTTTTATATTTTTATTTAAAAAATTCAGCATAACTTTATCCTGATTTAATAATTGTACTCATAATAAAATTAATAGTATCATCTTATATTTCCATTGAAATCATGAAACTTTCTGATGTATTTTATAAGTATTTTTTTATATTTATTATTGAGATATGTCGACGTAAATATTGAAATACTCTTCCATTAAATTATAATTATATACTTCAATATACATAAATATATTTTATTTATTATTTATTTTATTAATACATACAAGGTACATATATATGGGAGTACAAATTAGTTCGGTCCGTTTCCCTAAAGATAGCTCCAGCTGTTGTGAATGGTTCAGTGACTAATTTTGGCGGTTTCAGAGAGGTTAAACATCTGCTAATAATATTCAGTTATTGCTTTGAGTTTCATACAAAAACCTTGATTTTTACTGTGTTTGAAATGTCGAATTTTGTGTTAATCAAGTAGCATTTGCGAGAGGTTTTGATTTTCTGCTTTTAGAAGAAAAGTACGGCTGAAGCCATCGAATGCTTGTCGAAGTTTATGGTGACACTGCTCCAACTGATAAATTATGTAGGGAATCGTTTCAAAGATGGAGATTTCAGCGTTGAAGACCTCGTTCTAGATAGCAAAAAAAATTCGAAGACAAAGAGACATTACTTAGAGGCATTACTCGAAGAAGATCAGACGTAAGAGGAGCTTGCAGAATCATTGGGAATAACTCAACAAACCGTTTCTCTACGATTGAGAGCCATAATGATTCAAAAACAAGGAAATTGGGTGCCTTATGAATTGAAACCGAGAGACATTGAAAGGCGATTTTTCACTAGCTAATTCAAAGACAACAAAGAAAAGGTTTTTTGCATCGGATTATGACTGGAGATGAGAAGTAGATATTCTACGACAACTCCAAGAAGAAAAAATACTACGCTAAGCCCGGTCAATGCCATCGACCTCAACATCAACACCATGGCCGAACATTCATGGTTCGAAGATCATACTCTGTATCTGGTGGGGCCAAAAGGGTCTTGTTTACTATGAGCTGTTGAAATCTGGCGATTCCATTACGGGCGATCAGTATCCGCTACAATTGATTCGTTTGAGCCGTGCATTGCGAGAAAAACGACTGGAATACGAGCAAAAACATAATAAAATTATTCTTCTTCATGACAATGTTCGACCTCATGTCGCTAAAGTTGTAAAAAAATATTTGGAAACGCTCAAATGGGATATTTTACCGTACTGTATTCTCCGGACATTGCTCCTTCTGATTACTGGTTGTTCCAAAGGATGCAGCAAGTCACCGGTTCACTTCTTTCGCAGAAATCGAAAATTGGCTCCAAAATTGGATTGCCTCCAAAGACGAGTCATTTTTTCGAGATGAAATTCGAAAATTGCCTGAGAGATGGGAAAAAATAGTAGGCAGCGATGGACAATACTTTAATTGATCTGTTCATTCATTTTGTTTTGAAATAAATGCACAAAAAACCGGACCGAACTAATTTGTATTCTCAATACATAAAATTGTTTCAATATTAAATATTTTAAATGTATATTTTATAAACAATATTTATAAGTTTAAAAGAAATTTATTAGTACATGAATGAATATACAACTAATTTTGTTTTCGTAATAAATTAATAATTAAAAAATAAAACCATTTATAAAGAATAAAGCAATAATTCAAACAGATACATACATATATTTTTACATTATTAAAAAGGTTATCTTTAATAAATGAAAAATGAAACGGTATTGAAAAAATTTAAAAATTAAGCATTCATTTCTCTAAGTTGAAATATTTACCTATGTTATATATTTCAATAATTTGAATTTTATCTCCTTTTTTATCTTCTTCAAAATAATCGTTTTCTATAAAATTTATTATTTATTAACGATATGAGTCTCAAGATTGTATTTTCTATCTAGCAACGATCCAGAGCTAATAATTTTTTTTTAACTTTTCGTTATGTATGCTGGCAAAATTCAATCTTATATATCCTTCCAACATCACGTAAATAAAATAAGTACGAATGAAGAAAGTATTCGTTTAAAGAAATGTTAAATCAAATTCAATATATTGAAATGTAATAGCATCTTTCCGGTAATATTGATTAACTTCTTTAATTCTTAATGTGTACTTCAAGTTGTATACTTTTTTTTATCAAACGAGTAATGTGTGAGTATGGGTGTGGGTATAAGTAGAGGCGCGCGTGCGTGCGTGTGTGCGTGTGTGTGTGACAATGACAATGCGTACACTTATATATGTTTTTACGGTTTTTACTTATATCACTTCAATTGAGTATTAAATGTCAATGTAGAAATTCTATGATAAATAAATTCGTTGCCCAGAAATAATCAATATTTGATAGAACAAAAGACATATTAAACGTAATCGATTTTAACTTCAGAGATGTGTTCCAAAACTTGACTCTGACAACTCCGAGTATTTTTTATCCTTATTGTCCATTGAATGATGAACAAGAAATAGTCGGAGTCGACAGAGTCAAGATTTAGAACGCATCTCAAGAAATCTTGTAATGTATATAATTTCTATGTATATAATTTCTGAATTTTATAATAATTTATTACATATTTTCTCACACTATAAAAAAGTATATTTTAGTTTATATTTAGTTTATAATTTCATTCGTAAGAACATATGTCTTTGTTCAAATATTTTAGAAATAAAAAAAGAAATAAAAAAAAAAGAAAAAAACAATAAATATAAGTGGATGCCTACACTGAAAAAAAATTATTGAATTTTAACAAATATTCTTTCAATGGTAATTTTTCTTTACATAATCAATCCTAAATTATTTCCGAATGATTTTGATCTTGATTATCAAGAACATCAAGATCATTTACCTTTTTCGACGTTCGTTATCCATTAAAAAGTTATTAAAGAATTCTTTTATTACTTATAAGGAACATTTTTATGAATAGGTAATTTTCAAACGATTTTCTATACGAAGCTACTTTCACGTCCCCCTATGTTAGGCCCGCACAACTTCCACGCGAAGCGACTCTCACCCCATCTCCGATACTTTTTAATGAACAATGATAAAATCGATGACTTTGATCTTCTTGAGGGTCAAGGTTAAAAATATGATCATTTATGGGGTGACTGTATAAACGTGAACCTTCAATAGTAATAACGAAATATTAAAGCAAAATATTAAAAAAATATATATAATATATATAAGTTATGAAAATTAAAAGTTACAATAAGATTAAAAGTTGTAGTAAAAGTTACAATGCTAATGTCGACGGTACTGTAATTTTTAATTTTCATAACTTGAGATTTACTTAATCAAAAGATACTTTATTATAGGGTTTTGGAAAGCTCTTGACATCGGCTATTAGATTTTAGAATAAAAAGTAGGATGTTTCATTTAAAAAATCGATATGATCTTGTTCTGATCTTGGCAAAGCCATTCAAGGTCAAACTGATATGATCAATAAATAGATCTTTTTAAATCCTATAACTTTAGTCTGAGCATATTTTTGGGTCTTCTCCTGTGGAGATAAAAAGAATAGATGATCTGACATCGTGTGTATGTGTGTGTGCATGCGAGCGTGCGTGCGTGCGTGCGTGTGTGTGCGTGTGCATGCATGTGTGTGCGTGCGTGCGCGTGTGTGTGTGTGTGCGTGCGCGTGTGTGCGCGCGGTGTGTGCGCGCGGTGTGTGCGCGCGTGTGTGCGTGTGTGTGCGTGCGTGTGCGTGTGTGTGTGCGTGCGCGTGTGTGTGTGTGTGTGTGTACACAGTGCGTGTGTACAGAGTGCGTCACCAAAATTCGGACAAATTTCAATTTAAATTTTCCGCTTTATTGTATCTCCGCCAGAGATTGTTGTTAACGTCCGAGAAAGTCTGATGCTTCTAGTAAACAATCATATTCTCAAAATAGTCGTGATGTTGAAACCAAGTGCGGAATATAATGGAAGAACCGCGATCATCGAAGGCTTTCGCGCTCAGCAACGGAAATAATTCGGTTCTTTGAATATACCCGAGATCAACCGTTTATGATGTTGTGATAAAATATATACGACTTTAGAACAGTCCAATGAAGGTATGCCAGCGAGAAAAAGTCAATCGAAAGAACGCATCGCAAGCACCCTCACAGTCATTGAAAGGGTTCAAGCGCTGATTTCGGATGACCCAGTTCAATCGTTGTGCGTTCTGATGGATGTAATGAAGCTGTAGATGGAAACTGTGGAGTCCGGAAGGCGATATGTTTTTCAGCAGGACGGCTTGCATCGGCTCATACGAGTCATTTGATTCATTGTTGGTTTTTAGATAACGTCGATATGTTTTGGTTCAAGAAATTCTGGCCTCCCAACAGCCCCAGATTTAAATCTTTTGGACTGCTATGTATGGAGCATAGTTAAAAGAATCACAAACATCTTGGCATCCCAATGTGACGTCATTAAGGACTGCTATTGAGGCAGCATTCGTCGGTATGGATAGCGTGCGTGCGAATGCTTCAGATCGAGAATAGAGGCTGTCATTCAAGCTAATGAAGGGATATATGTACTGTACAGGGATCCCTCAAATGCCATGTAAAAGAATTTTTTGTAATATTTAATTTTTTATTAAAAACATTTTGTTTAAAGAAGTTGTTCGATTTGTTCGAATTTTAATGACGCATCCTGTATATGTATATTGTATGTATAATGTATTGAGAGAATTTTAAAGGATTTTCAAGAGATGTAACTAGTATTACCGCATCGGACATATTGTTGCTATCTTCATGTTCACCATCATGTGGCTTTAATTTTCAGTGTCATTTTGTTGAAGTGTAAACAACATTATTTTTTTGAGCATTGAATATGTCGAATTTTGTATCAATAAAACGCAATTTGCAGGAAGTTTTGCTTTTTTTGCTTCCATTTGAAGAAAAATGCTGCTGAAAATCAACGAATATTGTCGAAACTTTATGATGATTATACTTCATCGATTCATTTCAACATGTGAATATTGATTTTGTCGTTATAAAAAAAAATGATTTTGATACGAAAAACAAGGAACGTCCAGGTTAGCCGAAAAAATTTGAAAATGAGGAAGTGAAAGCTTTACTCAATCAAGACCCGAATCAAACGCAAGAAGAACTTGCAGAATCATTAAATGTTGATCAATGATTTCCAGACATTTGAAGGCCATTGGAATGATTTAAAAGCAAGGAAATTGGGTGCTGTACGAGTTGAAGCCGAGGGACGTCGAAAGGCGCAAAATAATTTGTGAATTATTGCTTCAAAACAGAAGAAAAAGTTTTTTGCACCTTATCGAGACGGGTGATAAAAAATGGATACGCTATGATAATCCGAAGCGCAAAAAATCATGGTGTAGGCCAGACAAACCATCAACATCGATGGCAAAGCCAAATATTTATGGTATTTGATGAGATCAGCTGGGTGTAATGTATTATGAGCTCAACGAAGCTCCATTACTGGGGAACGCTACCAACAACAATTGATGCAATCGAGCATTGAAGCAAAAATGGCCAGATTACATGAAAAGACACGACAAAGTGATTTTCCAGCATGATAATACTTGGCCACATGTTGCGAAACCGATTAAGGAAACGTTAACTAAGATGTTCCCGCCATATTATATTCTCCAGATATTGCTCCTTCCGATTATCACCTATTTCGATCGATGACTCATGGCCTGTCTGAGTAGCGCTTCCACTCTTATGAAGATACCAAAAATGAATCGATTCGTGGATAACCTCGAAAGATGAAATTCATTTATTACCAGAAAGATGAGAAAAAGTAGTAGCTTTGAACAAAAGCGATGGATAATATTTTGAATGATCAATTTGTAACTATTTTTTCACAATAAAGCCGTATTGTAAAAATCCCTTAAAATTAATGCACATTTCCAATATGTATGTATGTATGTATTGGGTTGTCCGGAAAGTGCCGATGTTGAAGGAAAATTGAAACGCAGATTTAAATTTTAGTATACATTTATTAAATTATATAGGTTAGTCGGCACGAACTTTCCGAACAATCCAATACATAATGTAATTTGCATATGAAGTTGAGTAATCGACCTGAGGCGAGATAAGTACTGCGAATAAGTAATAAAAGAAAGAAACATAGTGACCGAGAGGCACGCACGTAATATTTTTATGTCTGTCGAAGAGAATTCGAGATCACGCAGTATCAATTTTTTTTTAATTTCGTCAAGAAATATATATATATCCTACGAAAAGGAAAAGGGCTAAGATTCCTTAAGCTCGTAATCCTTTTCTTTTTCATGTTTTAATTTTATTGAGCTTTATTGCTATTATTTATTATTATTTTATATTTATTTATGTTTATTCATTTATAAAAATCGAATATTGCCATGCAATGTTGTAAATGAAAAATATTTGTGAAAAATATATTTAACAATATTAAATATATATAAAAATATTGTAAACACAAATGAGTTCTACATCACAAACATTTTATAAAATAATATTTCGTTTTATATTTATTTTGTATTCATCATTATCTTGCTTTATTTCATCACTATATTTTATTCATCATTTTACAATATATCATATATTCGTGATGTACAACTCATTTGTGTTTCCAATGTTTTATATTAATTTTCATTTACAACATTGTATGACAATAAAAATTTTATAAACAAATAAATGTAAATAACTATATAATATGATATTTTTTGATGAAAAATTGATACTGCATGATCTCTTCGGCAGATGTAAATGTACGATACAAAAATACAATCTTTGTAGATATATTTGTTGTGGGGAGGAAAAAGATTTAATATGATATTTTAATATGTTTAAATAATTGCAAACATCTAAAGTAATAATTTAATGTATTTGCACTGCAATTATACAGTCCATATGTTACATAATTATAATTAAATATGTTATATAATTATAATTAAATATGTTATATAATTATTTTAAATACCTGGCATCAATATAAATCAGATATTGCAAATCGATACGTTTATTGCAACGCAATACAACCCGCTTTACATGTACGTCACATCAAATTGATGAATAAAGCAGCAATTATCGAAACTGTACACTGTCAAAATACCATCTTATAATGACAGTTTCTTATAGTGGCAGTATGAAGTGAGTCAAGCAAGTGAACAATCAACAATACAATCTCTTATACGCCTTTTTTATAAATGAATCGTATCAGTTGTTTTTCGCTGAACGGAGATAAAAATATGTATAGTGAAATTAAGTCACTGGAAATCGCCATTGAAACCGCTACGTTGGATTTGCCATATTAATTGGATCTATTTTTAATGCTCATATATGAATCATTGTTAGTGAACTAGTTCAGATCTTGACTGTTAAAAACATTCTTTTCTTTTTTTATTATATTAATTTTATATTAATTTTCATTTACAACATTGTACGACAGTATCCAAATTTTATAAATAAATAAATATAAATAACTATATATATAATATGATATTTCTTGATGAAAAATTGATACTGCATGAGCTCAAACACTCTTCAGCAGATGTAAATGTACGTGCGTCTTAGGTTCCTCGATCACCGCGCTTTTTGTTATGTTATGTATTCACATTAACAATTCTAAGGAATCCTTTGTTTAATATTCTTTAGAATTAGATTAAAAAATGATTAAAACCATGTTAAAGTAAAATTTTCAAGTTTCAAGTTAAAAATGCTTTTTAATTTTTTTGTTATCATTTTTCGCCGATTTTCAAAGTTGATTGTACAGAAATATTGGTTAGCTTCAAAAAGCTAATTAAATAACGCTTCGCGTATTTGCTCAGTAAAAAATTTGTTATGCATGAATACGTATTAAACATTTTTTACTGTTATTAACTTTTTATAAACAGACCAAGTCTACGGTAAAATAAAACATAAAGCGAGCGTCAATAAAACGTTAATTGGAATGTAAAGAAAATGTAAGAGGAGACTAACAAACGCAAATGAAACCTGTAAGAAGTGAAAATTAGAACACGCAATATAAACAAGAAAGCATCAACTAAACATTAAAGAAATCTAAACGAAGCGTAAATGAATTCTTGGGCAAATACAAGCAGAATGTTTATTGAATATAAACGAAACCTCATTAGACTATATAAAGAACATAGGGTAACTCCGGTATACTGCACCTATCAAAAACTTAATTTATTTAATTAAATATTAATTAAATAATAAAATATTAATTAAATATATAATTAAATATTATTTACTATGTTTATAGTAAACGAACTATATCAGTAAAAACTTTGTACTGTTTACTACTATGAAAAAAATATTAGAAATCCGAAATATTTATTTTTCATATTAAAAAATAAACTTTTTGAAAATTGTATTTTTGCCGCATAGGAGTGGGATTTACGGCTACTCATAGGGGGAGAGGGGCATGTATGCATAACTCATAACAAATTTACAAATAATGCATAAATAAAATGTATAATGACACAATAACTTATAAAATATGTTTATAAAATTTTATTAAGGAATAAGAATAAATACGAAATAATAAATAATAATTACAATCTTCCTACATATATTATAAGTGTTATGACATTAGATACATATTTCATATAATGTGTTTATTGTATTTAGTGCACTGAATTCAATCTGCGCACTTTGTATGCTTTGGGCATAAATCCCGTTTGCTAAAAATGCCGTATATATCCCAAACAGATGGGATATACAAGACAACAAATTAAACAAAGATTATGAAAGCAAAGCACTTGTATTTTGCTACACAACATGCTTTACTATTCCACTACACATATGTATCACGAAATAATCACTAAGTCTTTTATCAAATATGTAAATATGAAACCGGAATTTATCAATAGATGACCATAGCTATCAATGTAGTTGCCGTCAGACGGCGCCATTGACGCCATTTCCTTGTTCTGATAAAGATTTTCAACTCACAACAATACAAGTTTCATACAACAGTATACTTTGTAATAGCGTTGAACATATCGAATTTTATGCCTGGAAACTACGATTTGCGGAACAAATCGTAGATTCATACAGCATTGATTTTCTGTTACCATTTGAAGAAAACTGCAGAATCGCATCGAATGTTTGTCGAAGCTTACGGTGAGTATGCTCTTGGTAAATCACAGTGCTTTGAGTGATTTAAAAAATTCAAAAGTGGCGATTTTGACGTGAGAAATGAAGAACGTGGAAAACCACCGAAAAAATTTGAAGACAACGAATTGCAAGAATTGTTGGATGAGAATGATGCTCAAACTCAACAACAACTTGCGGATCAATTGAATGTGACACGAGAAGCTATCTCCATACGTTTGAAATCCATGGGAAAGATGCAGAAGATGGGAAAATGGGTTCCACATGAACTGAATGAAAGACAGCAGGAAAACCGAAAAATCACTTGCGAAATGCTGCTCGCCAGGTACAAAAGAAAGTCATTTCTCCATCGAATTGTGACTGGCGATGAAAAGTGGATATATTTTGGGAATCCTAAGCGTAAAAGATCATGGGTAACTCCAGGCGAACCATCGACATCGACTGCAAGGCCAAATATCGCTATGGACGGAAGACAATGCTCTGTGTTTGGTGGGATCAGAAAGATATGATCTATTATGAGCTGCTAAAACCTGGCGAAACCGTTAATACTGAACGCTACCGATAACAAATGATCAATTTGAATCAAGCTTTGTGTGAAAAACGAGCGGAATATCAAAAAAGGCAACACAAAGTGATTTTGCTTCATGATAATGCATCATCACACAACAAACTGGTCAAGGAAACAATTGAGGCATTTGGTTGGGAAATACTTTCGCATGCGGCTTACTCACCAGACTTGGCTCCGTCCGATTACTACTTATTTGCATGGGACACGCACTTGCTCAGTAGCGCTTCACTTCTTACGAAGATGTACGAAAATGGATGACTGGTTTGGCTCAAAAGAGCAATAATTTTTTTGGCGTGGCATCCACAAATTGTCAAACAGATGGAAAAAATGTATAGCTACCGATGGGCAATACTTCGAATAAAATATTTTTTATCATTTTCATACAATAAACGTGTATTTTCTATAAAAAATTCCGGTTTCATATTTACATACTTGGTACATGCCCTACAATAATCATTTTATGCAGATTATAATTTATGACGTTACTTATTATAGTGACAAATCGATTCAACTCACAATAATTTTATTATTGAGTTGTCCGGAAAGTTCGTGCCGCAAAAGATTTAAATTTAATAAAAGTATACTAAAATAAAATATAAATCTTCTGCGTTTCAATTTTCCTTCAAAATCAGCACGAACTTTCCGGACAACCTAATAATATTAATAATAAAAAGCTGAAATAATAGAATACTAATATAACATAAAGGCATGTAACAGAATAGTTGCGAGAAATTTATCCCCATATGATCTAGATTCTCGGTAAGTATATGATGATATTAAAATATATTTTATTTATTCAATAAACATCTCAAAAAAAATATTATGCTTTTTTCTGGGAGCTCTTGAAATTCACTTGAAAAAAATTATTTCATTAGAACTATTGAAAAATCTTTCAATGCTTTTTTATCCTATTCTGTGGTTTTTTTAAATTCGAGAAATTTAATTTGCTGTATCCCTTTGGTGGCGATACTGCGTACTACTCAACAAAGTTCCGTTTAACAACTTAATGACGCTCCATTTACATAAAACTAACATTCTGCCTACGCTTGCCAAACGCTTCTATTAACGTTTTTTTTGTTTAATTGTTACTTTATTAATTATTACTTTTCTATTAAAAAGTTCTATTAAAAAAATTTTTTTTAGTTCTATATTCTAGAAGTGTGCACGAAGCATATAAGAGTGCTGTCCCATGACAATCAGAATTTCGGAAAAGTAATAGAGGGATCAACCAATCAGAATTATTCAAATGCATTATTGTTTGTGTACTCTGTACATATACATTAAATACAAGATTATCGAAATTGAATTTCTATACGTATAAAAAAAAATTCATTATTAATAAATTTTTTTTCGATAAATATTCATTAATATATAAGTATTCATTTTTCCAGCATATAAATATAATCATTTATATTGTTGGGAATAAAATTGCGTGCTTTTTGATCTGAAATTTTTGTGGCTGGATTCCCCATGAATCAATATTTCCAAATTATGAAAAATCAGAAAATTTATTTTAATGAAAAAAAAAAATTATTATATAGTAGAAGAATCCGCAAGAAAATAAAATTTCGATATATTTTTTATTATAATAGAAGATAATGAAAGATCTTTTAAATTAATTAAAAACGGTTTGAGATTAATTTAACAGTCCGTTTTCCGAAAAAGTCGTTCCATGGGAAACCCAATCACATAAATTTCGGACTGACCAGCACGTAATTTTATCTCCAACAATATAAATGTTTATATGCTAGAAAAATAAATATTTATATATTAATAAATATTTATATTGAAAAATTATTTATTTTTATATAAATGATTATATTTATATGCTGGAAAAATGAATACTTATATATTAATGAATATTTATCGAAAAAAAATTTATCAATAATGAATTTTTTTTTATACGTATAGAAATTCAATTTCAATTTTGTATTTAATGTATATGTGTAGATGAACAGGGATGTAATACATCCCATAATTCTGATTGGTTGATCCCTATTTTATTACTTTTCCGAAATTCCGATTATCATGACACTCTTAAAATGTTCTGTATATTCTTTGTGGAGTGTTAAGAAACGTTAAAATTCTTTGACGTTTCGACAAGTTTTATATGTTTTCACCAGGAATTAATCGTAAAAACACTACTTTCTTTTGTTTTCTCGACTTCATTATAAAATAAATAAATAAATATTATTTTATATAAATAAAATGTTATAACTTTAAATTAAATATTATAAGTAAACTGTAAACAGTTCATACCAATTGTGAGTATAATTGTTTCATACCGTACAGTAAATAATAAAAGATCGATATATCTCGTATATTAAACTGTGCTTGATTTAGCATTTAAAACATTATCGCATCTCTTGATAACAGCAGTTTAATTAAAAATCTCTTATTAATTTCCAATAATAATATTAATAAAATAAATATTTTTTTAGAATAAAACATGACATATTTTTTTTATTAAAGCTCTATAAAGCTAGTAGAACCAAATCAGCAGAATCAAACCGGAATTTTTAATACTCATTTTATACTAAATTGTACCATTAATGATAATTTTGTACCATGAGCCATTTCGAAAAAAATCGTGGCGATGTTAACTTAATATTAAGCTGACAGAATCAATTTAAAATAAAAGAAAAAAAGAAAAATAATGTCAGAAATTAATCGGATTATTTTTATATAAATTTGTATTATTTTGTACAAAAACAATTTTATATTATGTATTATTTCCAAGAAAATAGTGGCGAAAAACATTTGAGATTTTTTTTTGTGAAATTATTTACGCAAGTTTTGTAAGTTGCAGAAATTCATAAAAAAAACGTCGCTCATATTCAATTATCATATTCAATTATATCGTCGAACCATTATAGTCGTACAAAAATAGCAAGAGACCGTTTATATAGATATATTAAAGATTTTAAATTGTTCTATGGATGAGTTACTGAGAACTGTTTTTAAAATCGATTTCTTGCATTTTTCTTCATGTATAATTATATAATATAATTGAATATTCGCAGGACGTTTTTTATGATTTATCTGTAACTATTAATTTTTATCTTTTTAACTTAGCACTATCCAATCTTGATTAATATCATGGTAGGAATGGTCTCTCAACGAAGCAAAAGAATATTATAAGATAGGCACTTTGAGGTTCATATCTCAGTTACGGAAGTTACAGTGGTGGCGACGCACGGTTTACCAGCGATTACGTTCATACGCGGGAAGCCTGGTGCAGGTAAGGAGAATGGAAGTGCACTGCGTATTGCGTAAATGTAACCGAAGAAAGTTCTTCCGTGTTTGCCCGGCGCGGTGCATGTTGCATAAAACTTTCGTTACAGAGAGATGAAGGAAAGTATACCTTTCGCTCTCCATCCTGCTCTCACCTTTTCTCCCTTTCGTTCTCCCTCCTCTTCAGCATTGAGAGAATGCAGTCGCGCCTGACAGATATTTTCTCGTTGCTGTGCGTACAACAGTTGAAGTACTCGAACGACCTCGGAGAGATCGTCGAATTCTATTTTCAATTTGGTTTGTCGATGCCGGATCGTCGCGCAAATGTAGATTACAAACACGATGTCGAGGACGGATAAAATCGTTTTCTCATGACGGAAGCGAGGTGTGAGCGGATGTTGGGAAAATAACTCCGCGCGCATAACACAAGCGAAGACTCGAATTACAAATCGAGTTTACGGCAACAGCTGTTTTCAACAGATTCAATTACAGCTTCCATTAAATACGCCGACGGCGTATCTAAAGCGAATTGCGCCCGGAATTTCTTCGAAAGCAACTTCGCCACGCGCATTTTGTCCGGCTCGTATTTTTTAACTCAAACGTGCACGCCGATCGCTTTTTCTATTTATTGATAATTTCCTCCATCATTATCAATATATCAGTGTTATTATTTTAATAACATTCCTAATATCTCATTCTTAAAAATTTTTTATTTATCTGCTTCAGCGATAAACATTATATAATGGTCTAAGTGATGACCTTCCTGCAATTACGTGATAAATTAACATATAGTTAAACAAATTTATTTCAACGAACATTTACTTTTTTTAAAAAGATATAAGTAAGAAGACAATAGGTTTTTCGGCTTTTTTTGTTCTCATTTTTTTTTATTCTTTATATAGTTGAAAATATGCTAATAGCAGCTATAAATGTGATACAAGTTTTCTATGTAGAATTAATGTATACATATAGTTGAATAAACTATTCTATGAACTATATTGCAATAACTATGAAATAGTTCATTCAACTATATATATTATATATATGTACATTAATTGTACATATAAAACTTGTACAATTGTTATCCTTATAGTTGTTATCACTATGTGTCTGTTCTCTAACTACGATCTTCTTAGATTTAGGTCATATCTTGCTTCCGCTTTTCCGCAAATATTTCTAAAATTATTACAAAAACGTACAAACATCGTACCAATAAACATATGGTATTATACGATGTAGAAATATACATAAGTATCTTCAACAAACATGGGAACTGCGTTCAGAAATTACGCTCAGATAACGCTAAGTTATAGGTTACGTTAAGTATTATAGCAAAAATGCACCCTAGATTTATCTAGGCATAATTTTTAAACGCAGCCCTGTATGAATCAGTTCAACCTTATAAAAACGATCGCTCTCTGATAGATTCGCCGCGAGCAACGTAATCTATGCGAACGAGGGCGAAACAACTCGTAACGCGTGTCGATCAATTTTTCGGCCTCGATCGGCCCCATCGAATCTCACCCTCTCAATCCTTGCGCGCACAACTCTTTACGCATGTGTGCTATGGGTTTATTCCCCCACGCACGTGATTTCCGGCCGTTCCGCGACACCAACGTGCGGTGGTAGCACAACGCGCAGTAGTCATGCAGCGCAGTGCCGCGACATGGTATAACACGGTCGTTATTATAGTGTCGACGAAGATCCAAGCCAGTGCGTCTCTTTTGCCAGGACGATTCGCTCTAGCAAGAGAGGTGAGGTGGTTGATCAAGGTTCAACGTGACCCAGTGCGGCGCAACTGCGACACGACGTGGTGAAGCGTATGATTCGGCGAAGTCGAATCCTTCTTTGATCACCCGGTGAGTCAAACCCTTCAATGACAGTGTACGATTCTCATGGCGAACATCTGCAACCGATCTCTCTCTTTATCCAGCAGTTTACTCATTGTTATTATGTAGGAAAATAAAAGAAAAATTTCAATATTACTGACATCCTATATTACTGACATCAAAAATTGCACTGTAAAAATGCGCGGCGAAAACACACTCGCTCGCTTCTGAAAGTACGAGAAATAAAACACCTCGACGAAGCTAAAGAGAAAGAAAGAGAGAGAGAGACAGGAATAATGTCAGAAATTACACTCAAGGAAAAGATATACTTAGTAATAGCAATTATAAAGACAACTATACAAGTTTTATGCAAAGTTCTCCAAATGTACAGAAACTCTGTAATAATTTTTGTCAAATCAAATCAAAGATATCAGAAAACAGTAATAACATGTTCCAATATTTCAAAAAAATTATTTTTTGGGTGCTCATTCACTACTCCCGAGTACACAAAGTCGGGAAGAGTAATCCTGGCTAATGCATGAAATTTTCACTCTTATACAATCACCATCGTTTTAAATTAATGGAGTCGTTTGTAACGACTTAAAATTGTTGCGTTTTGAATGCATGTCAAAAAGTAGCTTTTTGGAATATCGGAATATATGTTTCA
>NW_017259582.1:770546-772997 GCF_001594045.1 Atta colombica | reverse complement strand
ATATATATATATATATATATGTGTGTATATATATTAGATATAAGAAAAAGTTCGTGGCGTTTTTTAATGCGTTTTAATGCCATCTAACGGAAAAAACGCCACGAACTTTTTCCCACACCTAATATATCTTTATTTTTATAAATATTATTGTGAGATTTCTACAATGGGGAAATTCCATATGTAGAATTATTGTACTTAGTTGAATTAATTATTGAATTATTTTACAATTATTGTATCTATAAAATAATTTATTCAATTAAATTGATTTATTCAATTATGTGTGTACATTAATTCCACATATAAAACTTGCTATTTTTGTAATTGATATTATTATTATACGTTTTTTCTTAAGAGTGAAAATGTCGAGTGGACTGATCCATCCAGGAATCGTCAATAAACGCAACAATGACGACACACAATAAATCAACACAAAAATGTTAAAATTCGCTCATAAAATCAGTTTTATGAACGATTTTTTTATTATGACAGCCGCGCGCCGAAAAAAAGATGCATGTGCATCTCGCTCTAATATATACCTACTGGTTTTACATGCTTTACTATCAGAGCAATTCGTAGCGATACATGGATAGAATGATTTTGTTAAAATGTTATAAATTTAGTTATATTGAGAAAAATGTTTTATTTATATCAATAAAATATGTGATAAAACGCATTTTACTAAGATCAAATAAAATTTCTGTTTATTATAACTAGACTTGATATTTTATAGGAACGTTTAATAGACATAATTATAAAAGATTTTGATTATTATTTTTGATTAATATTTTTGATTGTATCTCTAAAACTTTTAGTTACATTTACACTTCTTTTCATTAAAAAGTTGCTAACTTAATTAAACAAATTCAATATTATTATCAAAAAATTTTAATACTAACAGGAAAAAATTAATTTTGTCTTCCTGATATCCAGATAACATTCATGTTACATAAAATATTTAGATTTTTAGATGTGTTAAAAGTTTTAGATATTTCATGTAACAGACATGTCTGGATAAATTCTAGAAGAATTTTAATTCTTTCATTCTTAAATTGATATACTGATTGAATCTATTAGACTTATTATAAAAAAATTTTTCAATGTAGATGCAGATCTGAAAGAGAGATCTGTAAATAATTATGTTCAATTATCTAAACTATTTAATGCTCAATTTGGTTGTGCGTCATAACTTTTTGCATCATTAGCATAATGCTAAGTCATGCTATGTAATTTTATTAATGATTCAATTATTTAAATAGTTAATTTTTAATATTCCTATTGTGTTATCCAACATCGTTGAATTCAGATGTTCATTATTCTTACAAATTTGCTTCAATTTTTAATTAACCAATGTATTCTACTATAATTTGGATTTCTATCTTCCTGCGTTTTTTCTTTCTGTAATTGACTCGCAGCATTACATAAAACGAAAAATACGCAAAAATGTATTTTATAGATTTATAACGAGTTTTATAATATAGGTTTTGTTATATAGGTTATTGGTTTATAAAGATGTTGGAATATGTCTTACCGTAACATTGAGAATGACTCGATCGGAGTCGAAACGTATGTTTTGTTCTTTGTAATTATTATATTATTTTCATGATTTAAATTAAAGTTCTTTGCTATATTATATTGGCTCTTTGCCCTTCTTTTAC
Organism: Atta colombica; assembly: GCF_001594045.1. NCBI lineage: Eukaryota > Metazoa > Arthropoda > Insecta > Hymenoptera > Formicidae > Atta > Atta colombica. The sequence goes on along the minus strand of NW_017259582.1, from coordinate 771,342 downwards.
CTATTTATTATTTTAATATTCCATTTTTTCCAGATTTTTCAATTTATATTTATTTTAATTTTTTTATGTTTTAACAAAACCTTTCTTTCCGTATAAAATTAGCAAATTTATATGTTCACGAAAATAATCTTAAGCTTTATGTACTAATTTTTAATATTCGCTTAGCGATAAATTATCCCAAAATTACTTTTTATCAATTTTATTCGAAACTTTTGTTGTCACGCAATTTTATTTTCACTAACTCAATGATGTTCTTAATTGAAAGAATGACACAATTACTCATCGAAGAAGAAATATTTTGTTGCGAATTTCACACGATATAGCATTTTCGCGCTATGCTGTGATTTGAGAATTTCATTATATTATACGAACGCTTATAACTTCGATAAGATAAGAACGTAATAAAAGATTGAAGTTCTTTTGTCCTCCAGTTGAGGAGACGACGCGCTGAGTCAAAAATCGGATTAAAATTATTGTTTATCTTATTATTATTGTTATAATTATATAAGTATTTTCTCTAAATCTGAATCAATGGATAATCACTGATATCAGTACCAAGATAAACTACTGGTAATCAATGAATGAAATATGAGATCCCTAACCTAGCTAATCTTTATTATATGATTCAATTAACCTTGTTTCAGTTCAGCATAAATTCAATGAATATGATATTGGAAGATTGAAATTAACGTACATATCACTATTTTAATTATATAATACTCAAATATTCTTTCCTTTTTAATTAAACTTTACTGATTATCCAGTGCCAATATGCACTGAATAATCAACGGTTATC
>NW_017259582.1:761503-770446 GCF_001594045.1 Atta colombica | reverse complement strand
TATATACTTTTATATTTATATTTATACATATATTATAGATTATTCTGTACGTAATTAATTTGGGGAAATTATTAATATATATATATGTCCGACGTGCAATCGTATTTAGAAGATTATGAGATAAATACATATATGTATTAGTTTAACATCTAACTTTACTGTTAAGTAGTGCTTATCATATTTAAAAATAATTATTAATTTGCGAAGTTTACTTCGAACGAAGCAATTTCTACGTGTCATTCTAGAGTGTCGCATTGATTCTAATCTTCGTAGAATTCGACAAAATTCACGCTGATATTTACGCATATTCGTATAGGCGAAAAATATAACTTCTGGTATAGTCGATCAATATTCGAAGTATAGGTTGATCGATCGCTCACTAAATTGTACAATCATGTGCTACTCCGCAATGAAACTACTTGCGTTTTCATATCCTCTCTTCTAAATGCTCTCTTTTTTCCATTTGATTTCTTGACAATTCTAGTATTCTTTTGATTAATTTTAGGGATTTAGTCCCAATTATTTAGCAACTGTTCATATTACTTAACATATATTACTTTCTACTGAAGTCATTTAACTGATTATTTACATATAGTTTTTTCGTAGCAGTATATATGATCATGAAGATTATATTATTTGTAAGACATATTGTTACTATTGCCATATTTGCAGTTTTATTATGACTTTCATTCAAGATAGATTCACTGAATTTCTGATACAATTATAAACATCTAGTTTTTCTCTAATATAATACTAAATCTCTCTCTAAATGAATCAATAGATAATCTTTGATATCAGTGCCAACTGTGCTACTGATAATCAGTGAATTAAACGATATCTAACCTAGTTAATTTTTTATTATGTGATCTAACTAATCTTGTTTTAATGCTTAAATTCAATGAATATGATACGAATTCAAATTAATGTGCAAATATCGATATTTTAATTATTGTATATACTACTCAAACATTCTTCCTTCTTTAGTTGAACTTCATTGATATCAGTACAAAGTATGTACACTGGGTAATTAGTGACTATCACTATTTCAGATTTAGAGAGCTCTTATAGAATTTTCCAAAGATATTCTTTAACAAATCTCACATTTCTTACATATAACTTTGTCAAATTCTTCCTATAAGAACTCGATTGGAATTAAATCTAGCGACTGAAGAAGTCAAATCATATTTTGCAATTCTTATTTATTCTTTTTCTTCTAAGTTAATCAAATTTAGAATGTTTAATTTTCATTGTTTTCGATCTTTCTATCTTCATTTATTTGCCTTTCATTGATTAATTTTTGAATGCTTCCTATCCTATCTATATTTTCTTGGTCTTCCTTTTCTTCTATTCCCATGAAGTATCCATTGAAGAGCTTTTTTCAATAGCCTTTTCTCATTCTTTGTATATTTTCAAATCAAATCAAATGCTTTTCGCCGATATAGTTTTATGTTGATTTTTTTTTTATTTTTATTATTTTATTGAATGTTTTTTTCTATTCTAAGAAAAGTTTTTAGAGGTTGTTTCTCTTATTTTCATTTTTAAAAGGCTTTGATCTTGACATATGATGTCAAGATCACGACTCTGAATAATATTTAAAAAGTTTTAACAATCGAACGAACATCTTACATTCTTAGATAGTAATGTCAGTGGTAGCTTTCAAATCTTATAATTCAAAAAATACTTAAAAAGAAAAAAATATTTTGTTATAGTGTTTTGAAAAGCTCTCAAATTAGTTACAAAAATATGCAATAACAAATAGTTTCCGTTTAAAAAAATCGATGTGATCTTGATTTGACCTTAGCGCCACCCAAAATCAAACAGATAAGATTAGTAAAAAGCTTATTAAATTCTAAAATTATTGCCTAAACATATTTTTTATTGAACCTTATAGTATGAAGATGAAAGGGATGTATGGATGATTTGGAACCTTTCGCTATCATATATATGAGAATAACCTCTAATAAATTTATTTTTTTAATAATAAAAATAAAAATAATATAGAATAATTATAATTATCATTAATATATAATTTAAATAATAATAACAAGAAGGAATAATAACAACAAGTCTAACGAATATTTTAAATTTTAATGATATGATAGTACATATATATTGTAGAGATAGTACAATAATAAAAACAGACATATGTTTCGATTCCGATCAGATAAATATCAATTGAAAAATTTTAATTTAATACAATAATAGTCAATTATTGAAAAATAGACATTAGTCATAAATTTTAATGAAATTGCAGATGTTAGATGTCCTAAAATCAGAAACGCATAGTAAGATAACACAAAAAAGTAATTAAAAAATAAAAATAGACACAAAATAGTAATTATGAGTAAGAACTTTTACATATGGATTTAACGTAAAATTATAAAAAATTTTTCTTTAGTTTGAAGGAGAATATTATATGTAGTCATGTTATTATTGAACAGATCTTAATTTTTTTTCTATTTTAATAAAAATAAAAAAAAGTATATCTATTATTTAAAAGAATGTGAATAGCAATAACTTATTTTGATGAAAACGAGGATTTGATAATTTTATTATTCTGTCTACAAAACTATAGATAACGTCTATTTTATAAGAAAGAGGATGACGCGAGTTATAATTGAGGAATCTACCAGAAAAGGTTGTCTTCTGATATATAAAAAATAATGATCTGATTTTCTATAATAATAATTGTATCAAGAAAATTCAATCTCTCATCATTACTAACTTCCATTGTAAATTATAATCTCATGTGTAATAAATTAAAAATATTAAGTATATCATTAATACAATACTATTAGATGGAGCTATTAAAATGATGTCATTCACATATCAAAAGTAAAATAGCAATTCCTCAGGTAATTGTTTGATCGCAAGTTCTTCCAGATCTTGTCTTGTAATACAATATCAGCGATAGTAGGAGATGAACAGTGATGAATCAGTGATGAATTGGAGTGCCAATATTTGTTTATAAAGTTCACAAAATCAAATATTTGTTTATAAATTAAAAGAGGAAAAGATCAATTGAATAAATTATCTAATCAAGATGTTGTCTACAAGATTTCGTGCAAAAATTGCAATGCGACTTATATAGGTCAATCCAAAAGAAAGTTAAAGACAAGATTACATGAACATATCTCCGATGTAAACAAAAAACAGGTTCTCTTTTTGTCATTACAGATCATCGTATAAATCATAACCATAATTTTAAATGGAAAGACATAGAAATTTTAAATAAAGAATCGTCTTATAACAAGAGACTATATCGGAGATAGTTCATATAAAGAAATGAACAAGGTTTAAACAAACAAGTTGAGACAGAATCTTTACCAGAATCCTATCTCCAAATTATATAATCATTTTTTTCTTCTTAATTTCTTTCCTACGTTCTTATACTTCCCCCTCTTATTCCACTCACACACTTAACTCATGCCCTTTCCTATTTTACTGCTTTTCTTCTTTCTATACCAATCTCTTCTCATTCTCCACGACAGTTGATGTAGTTTGTACAAAAATTTAGTTGATCTCGCATAATTGCTCACATAGAGGAAAGCCCCCTATTATGAGATAGGCGCTAATATGAGATATCGGCGTTTCTGCTAAATTAATAAACGCTATCTATTGGTTCCACCATTCAATTTATTACTTTTAGATTGAAAACTATTTATAGATATAATAGAAAATTCATTATTAAATCATACTTATAGTCATATAAAAAAGGATTTTAGAATTTAGATGTCTTCAAGTTTCATTGAGATGAGCATTTAAACCTTGTTTATTATTAAACAAATAAATTTGGCAATAAATTCTTCATAATAGAGTAAGGTCGCATTTAATAGAATAAAAGAATCCGGGATATATTGTTTAATTACAGAAGTTAGATTTGATGATCGTAAAACCACAAGGTATGGAAATCGTAATATGAGAAATCGTAATATTCAGGATATTTCTAATATGAAATAACCCATGCTCTTATGTTATAGTGGAAATCATTGCTAAAGAGTAAAGTAAGTTATTGTACAATAATAAAAAAGACAACTGGAATGAACGTCGAATGCCTATTTCTGCGATGCTTGATTTCAACTACCTAAAGACGAGTTCTGGGTATAATATATTGCATGCTCATTTTTCACGTACGCTGACTGCGTTTGTTTGCATTTTAGAAACATGAAATAAAGTTTTTTAATTGCAATATTGACATACTTTGTGTTTTACTATCGATTTCTCGAGGCATCTCATATTAGAAGCACAATTTTTTGATTTTGCGATTTGCTCACTTTTTATGTTTCTATAATTTAAAAAAATGTTTCTATAATTAAAAAAAAAAGAAATTTGAATTAAATTTTATAGAACGTTATTAAGTCTTAAAGCTTATTAAAATATACCTTCAAAACCTATTATTTTTTTATATTTTGTCCATAGATTTTTAGCATTTATCCAAAATAAACTCATAATAGGGGCCTTTCCTCTATATCTCTCATTACTTGTGTGTTTTTTATACAAAGAAATATTTATTCATATTGACTCATCAATAGATTGACTACATTAATTTGCTTGACTCACATTAATCAAGGTATGTGTATATGATTAATTTATTATATATTGTATTCATTCTATGATAATTTATAATATATTGTATTCATTCTAATCATGTTATTTAAAAAAATTGATAATTTATTATATATTATGACATCAATTTATATATATTTATATGACTACATTTTTCAACAGAATTTTATAAATACGAGTATAATGTTTCTGGTATTCGTCACAATAATGAATATTTTAATTAATTACTGTTATAATTTTCCTAAGTTGGTCTGTTCTATGTTGTCTTACTATGCATTTCTGATTATACATTTTTATATGATTACATTTTCTAACAGAATTTTATAAATACAAGTATAATGTCTCTAATGGTACTCGTCACAGTAATGAATATCTATTATAATGAATTACTAATCACCAATGTAGATTAACTTTAATCTCGGTTCAACTTATTCTTCGTCTTTTTTTAATTCTGAAGATTAGAAAAAGACGCAGAATAAGTTGAATCGAGGTTAGTTAAATTAATCTACGTTGGTAGAAATGGACATAAGTCGGCCAGTTCTATGTTATCTTACTATGCGTTTCTGATTCTACCAAGGACAATTGCAACTGCAATTTCGTTAAAATTTATAATGTCTATTTTTAAATAACTATTATTGTATTAAATTTAAAAATTTCAATTATAATAATAATTCATTGATATTGAATGATCGGATATTGAAACATATATCTGTTTTTATTATTGTATGTACTATCATTACATGTCATTAAAATTTTAAAATATTCGTTAGGCTTTTCTTATTATTATTTAATTTTATTGAGCCTTATTATTATAATTTTATATAATTTAAACATTTATTAAAACTGGCATATGAGCCTCTTAGCAATTTCAAAATTCATTTTGTAGCTTTTTCAGATTTTGTCTCACTGTATGCCCTTGACAGAACGACCTGCAATCAATTATGTCACAAATAATGTTTTAAAAGTTGATGTACGATCGATGCAAGAGTATGCATAGAGGAAAGTGGAGAAATTGCGAACACGGGATAAACGCAAAGGATTATTATTATTGTACTATATTGAAATAGTGCTAAAATCTTATTTTTCCAGCATTGATAATACTAAAGACGACCGACATTGGAAAAATTTTTATCATCAATGGGATCCGAGGGATTCGAGGGTAATTGAAGAATAATAACATTATCAATTGATATAAATTTGTTATTAACATAAATATTTGAATAATATTGAATTCATTATTGAATTCATGAATTTTTATATAATGCATTTTTATATGCTGCATAAATAAGTACGCATACTTGTAATGCTATAATATTTTATACTGCCACACAATTACAATTTTTTTTCTACAATTGTCATCTCTATTGATAATCGAACTTTGACGATAACATTAAAATTATAATTTTAAATAAAAATCGAGTTATTACGTTTTAAAAAAAGATATACCTATATATGTACCTACATATCTAAAACAAATAAATCATAAATTAGTACTATATTATCAATTTTTTTATTGTTTTCGCTTTAACAGTCAACTTCCATAAGATCGATCGTCATTAATAGTATCTCGTCAATGCATCCAGTGATAATCAATACACTTAGTGCGATATAACACGTGATAATCATATAATGCACATGCTATTTAGAGTAAATATCATTATATGTCTTTAATTATAGATGTATAGAGGAGAATGAAAGAATTACAAATGCCTAAGCAAAAAGTTAAATAAAACTGATTTTTTATCAATTACAAAAGTTTTTATTCTAAGAATATTTAGCTTTAAACTACAATAAATTAACGTTCGTATATTATTAATGTAAACTGAAAATTATAATTTTAAACAAGAAACGAAGTCATTTCGATATTATTTCGCATGGCAGCAGATAATTCCGACAAAGATTTTGTTTTTTTTTTAAATTATTATTAAAATTATTATTAAAATTATGATTGTTAAATTGATAGTATATGAATTAAGTAAAAGTCAAATAATTGAAAAGTATAACTAAAGTAGCTAATATTAAATTAAATTGTAAATATTAAGTAACAACTCCGATTGAATCGATAAGTAATAAATAAAATGCCTTTGCAAATCACCGCTGAAGAGCGTAGAGAAATAGAAATTCAATTGAGAAATTCAATTCTAATGTGATGGTATTGGATGAAAAGATTTTTCTTAATAGAAGGTTAATCTCAAAAATAATACACATAAAAAGACAGCAGAAAGTTTTAAATTTACAGAGTGATATCGATCTTTTGGATTCCATTTGATTTGATGGATTAGCTGTATATTATAAATTTCCTAATTTTGCTATTAATATTTCCCTTTCCATTGTAAAGAAAATTATTATTTTTTCTCTGTTGCATTATTTTATTGTCGTATATAAAATCATATTCTTTACATCAACATTGAAGATGTTATCTTTCTCCATGTATAGTGAATTATACTTTTATATTTTAATTTAATTGAGTAAGAATTTCTTAATTGAGTAACAATATATATTCATTCTAATTAATTAATTTATATCGTTTATTTCATCACATATTTTATCAAGTGACTACTGTTAGATGGACATGCTACAATTGTATTGGTAATTTCTATGCGGAGAGATGACAACTTACAGTTCGAAAAAGATCATTATTAGCTATTTTAAATACGTGGACGTAAATTCAACTCTACTCAATTCAATTCACTCTACTTTTCCTTCTTTTCCTACTTTCCTAAGTCCCTATTTAATTATAATTAATTATATTATAATTAATTGTATTTCAAGACTATTAATTCATAAAATCGCGTTGTTTAAGACTGAAAATTCTTTGTAATCCTGTCAAATTGTTTACACTATAAAGAGAATCCAGAATCGAAATATATGTACACACGAGGAATAAATTTCATTATTATTCAAATTGAGAGATTTAAACAATAAAATAAAATCTTAACAGGACTCTCACTTTTTAAAATAACAATAATAACCGATTTAAGCTAATAAGAGTCAGCGCAGGAGGGGATGTGCAATATTAATGTGGAATGACTTAACTCCAATTTTTTCGTGATGTCTTCTTTATTCAAAGTATTGAACATTTCGAGTTTTTGAGTTTTTTCTTTTTTGAGTTTTCCTAAGCAAACAATCATCGCTGAATAACTTGGTAGTTCGTTAAGAAAAGTCACTCTACAGGTTTCCAAATCTATGGACGCTTAAGACTCCAAGCATGTTAACCTTTAGACTGCCAGGAAAGCCACTTTTGTGGTTCTTGAATTTGGATTAAAATATCACTACTTCTAATAGTATTCAAAAGAAATTTAGCTTTAGAAAGCCATTAATTACTGAAAAAAATCGAAATAAAAAAAATAAAAATTATAAAAAATATATATTGGAAAATATGTAAAAAATCAAAACATATAAAAAAGTAAAAAATTATAAAACAAGAAAAAATATAAAAAAAATTAAAAACCAAAAAGAAAATCAAAAAGGAGCTACAAACTTTCATGTCGTTAGCTCTGGATAATACTAAAGGAAAGTTCTGAGTCTATACATTTTTTTATTCGTTTTTATATGTTGTCAATATTGCGCTTAGGGCTCGAAATTTTATAAATCTATGCTCAAAATTGGAATCAGCAATACCAAAACTCTCAAAATACATTATTTTTAAGAAAATAAATATTTTTTATATTTAATCATATATTCCTTGCTGGAAAAGCCACTTTTATAAATCTTTGCATAAATCTCAAAATTTTGCGCCATATGTATGTTACTTACATAGAAAAATTTTTGAGAAAAAAGAATCACTATTTTTAATGAAAAAATGCCGGCAGTCTAAAAGTTAAGAAGCTTTGGATATTCTTGAATTCAATAATTATAAAATCTAATCATTATATCGGAACTAATTACAATATTCGTGGTCCGGAGTGTCGAACGTGTCATTAAACTAAGTCAATGACTAAATCTTGTAATTATTGAATTTAAAAATATTCAAAGCTTCTTAATATGCTTTGAATCCGTTAAACATCCACTTCAGATTTGGAAACCTGTAGAATAACTTTTCTTTTACGGGTTATTCTGCGATAATTTGCTAAGGAATACATCAAAGAGAGTTTAAATGTTCAATACTTTGAATAAAGAAGATCACGAAAAAATTGAAGTCATCATTTCACATTAATATTACGCACTGACTCTTATTAGCCTTGAATCGGTTATTATTTTGTTATTTTGAGAAATTTAATTTATATTATTTCTCTACGCTTTTCAATCATCAGTAGCTCGCAAAAGCATTTTATTTATTAAAGTATTTAACTTTTCTCTTAGATGTTTCCATACTTTCCTCTATATATGTATTTTATTCTAAAATTTTTCCAATAGTGATATTGACAATCTATACAA
>NW_017259582.1:756584-761403 GCF_001594045.1 Atta colombica | reverse complement strand
CACACACACACACACACACACACACACACACACACACACACACACACACACACACACACACACACACGTAAAGATATGTCCTTGTGGAAAATTTCAAATATACTATAAAAATATTTGAGATAAGAGTCATTGATTCTCGAGAAGGGAAGCTTTAATAAAAAATTAATCTCAGAGGCGATTTTTGTTAAAAAATGAATTGATACAAAATTATACTGATTTGTTATACCCCTTGTATTATGATTTGATCGCGAAGAATTAATGTTTTTTTGTAAATTATATATTCATATTTTAATACATCTTAATTTAAATACATCTTAATTTTATTTTGTATCTGACGGACTATCGTTAATTTAAATTTAAATTTTTAGTGATTTTTAACTTACATATATTTTATTTTTGTTTGGCCAAGTTTATTTTACACGTTTTGACTTGTTATTTTAGTTAAATTTCTAATTCGTTTATGTCTACGATTTGAATATTCGGCAAAATACAAAAGACGATATTGAAGAATTTTATTTTGATGTTTAATGATGATTCAACTTTTTAACTTCTCTCCTTGTATTTTACAATATCACGGATTTTTTTCTAACGATTAAATCTTACATATTGAAGATCCAATACAAAGGAAATTTGTATCTATTATATTTAATATATGCGTTACTACACATGAACAACCTGTGTCGATTCACATTGGCATTATTTATTATTCTTTTCCTAAAAGTTATGATAGTCTCCCGATTTAACATTGTGTAACTATTTCTGAAATTAAAAGTCGTAAGAAAAAAGATTTATTAGAGACTTGCAAGAAATTATAATAATCTCTTTACAAGCTATCAAAATAAAAATCTTCACAAATCATTCCAATCGTTAACCATGTTATATCGCAGTTGAAATAATTTAAATAAATTTTACGATTTCTATCATTGCAGATTTCTTTTATTCTTATTACTAATTACATTATTCTTATTACTAATATCCAGACATGATTTGTAAAGTGACGTCATATTGAATAAAGTAGGTAAGTAACACACATAGCGTTTCGCATAGCTACAGAACTATTCGCGCGTAAAATATTAATAAAAAGCTTTTTCCAACGTCGGTTGATGACCGTCACCATTATATCGATTCGAGACATGTGGTGGAAGTTACGATATCTCGGGTCAAGGATATGAACACCATAATTAATGTATGAATACTTACACGTGCATAAGAAGTGTCACATAAATTATAATTTTGCTCATTTTTGAAATATTATGTCTCTCGTTTGAAATGCATATAAATAACGAAATACATATAAATAACGAAAGTCTGAAAATTATAATTCTACTTATCTTTTTCGAAAATGTCAGAGAAATCTGCTATGGGTAAAGACTTCTGTATGGAGCATATGCAAATTTTATTAGCCAAATATCTGGCAAGTAGAATTTCAAATGTCAGATTTAAGGAACAAAATTTGTGCGAACTTTAACAAATGTAAATAGAAATAAATAAAGATGCAGGCCCTGAAGGCTAAATAATGTAACAATAAATTAATTCAATTAACGTTAACAAAGAATTTGTATAACTATTAAATAATAAATATTTTAATGGAGTCACAAGTCTATTTATAAAAACAGCACTTGAGGAACGTGTTCGCAGTTTCAACTTAATAATAAAATGCATTTATATTTATTAATTGTATACGGGCATAACAAGTGTATATATACAGGGTGTATATAAAATACTGATACTTCTAAATGTCTCGAAAAATATGTTTTATAAAAAAAATTCTTTAGATAAAAATTGTAAGATTTAAAATCTATTTATTAATCTTATTATCTCAATTTGATCTTAGTTGGCGTTACCACAGTCAGGTCAAGATCACATTGATTTTTTAAATGAAAATCACCATTTTTTATTGCATATTTTTGTAGCTTATCTCGAGAATTCTTCAAAACACTATAACATATTTTTCATTAAGTACTTTTTTTGTGATAAGGCTTGAAAGTTACAGTACCGCCAGTACTGATCTAAAGTGTTCAATTGAAGGTTAAAATTTTTTAAAGTTTTTTCAAAGTCATGCTCTTGATATTCTATTCTCTCATTAAGATCAAAATCTTAGAAAGTTATTTATAGCATTTTAACAAATATTTGATGCTTATTCGCATCTTCGAAACGATCTTAATAATGTTGAATAACATATTAAAATTTGTAAATAATTAATTCTTATCGCGAAAAATATTATCTCGGTCGGGAATTATCATCATTTCGTCAAATCATTTCGGCGCACGTTTCTAGGGATTACATACGTAGTATATAAATTCACACAAGAATCATACAAGCACTTAAGATCCAGCCAGACCGTTTAAGGTTTTGATTTCTATAGTTTAAATATTTAAAGCTTTTTATTTTTCTTATCGATTTATTATTTAGATTAAAATTATTTTTTGTAGGGGAGACTGAGGACAGTTGTACCAATGTTTATAAATATACATATATTTCTTTTAATGTACATGACACAACAACTTTAGATTTATGGTATTATTTGCAAAAATGTGTAATTTTAAGCTGTTTATGAATAAAAATATATAATAAAAATATAAAATATCAAAATTAATATCAAAATTAGTATCAAAATTATAATCTTGCTCCGAGCAAAATGAAATAGAACCAGAAAAAGTTGTAACAAGTTCTAAAAACAAATTATTTGTTTTTTAAAACAGAAACAAGTTATCTGTTCTAAAACACAAATTCACTGCTTTAAAAATATAAATTGAGTGCTTTAAAAATAAATTATCTGTTTTAAAACAAAAATTATCTTCTTATATTATTTTTGTTTTTAAAATAGTAAATCTATTATTAAAAAGCAGTGAATTTTAGAGTAGAGAGAATTTGTTTCAAAATAGTGAATTTGTGTTTTTAAAGCAAAAATTTGTGTTTCAGAACAGATAATTTGTTTTTAAGTAATGAATTTGTGTTTGTAATACAATAAATAATATCTATTATAATAAGAATTATAACATATTTGCACGTGGCCCTAGAGCTTGAAAAATGTAACTTCAGCGCGTGCTTGCATCTCAGTATTTCGTGGCTGTAACAGATTTCCTAACCTGAATAGTCGTCAATTTTAACTTACAATATTTCGATTCACGAAGCAGAGGGACACTTTTTTCTTGTCAATTTTTATTTTTACGCGAAAACATCAATACAGTGTATTTTTATCAAAATTTGAGGTGAGCGGGATCTTCTTAACATTTACTGTTAATTATAATAGTGTTACAATTCTGTTGTATACTCTAACGATGACAATTTTAATCCCAAACCGTTGTTAAAATTTATATGAATATATTTGAAACCACTTAAAAATATTTAAAAAAAGATATGCACACAGCTTGAGAAAACGTATTTTTGAATTAATAAAATGAAAATATGATAAAAAACATTTTATTTGAAAGTTTAAAGCAAAACAAGTATAAAATCATAAATTTATACATCTACGTGGCTTGTTTGAGCACAGTACATATAACTTCTTTTACATATGGCGCACGCACGATTGATGATATGAGGCAGATGCAGGCATCGATATCGATTATTTTTGTTCTTCATATGATCATCTTATTTCTTATCATTTAAAAGATATATGTATGCATTATTACAACTTACCTCCATTGCAACTGTCTCCAGTCTCCCCTAATTATTGTACATTTTCATATTAAACTAATTCCTTTATTTAAATGAGTATAGTGTCGTTATCATTCAACCATTTCTAGCGTCATTTATATAGTCTAATTTGACGGAGATTTAGAAAACAATCATAACATTACTTCTTTGCGACTTATTTCATGTTTCCAAGTACAATATTTTATCGCCTCTAAATATATGTACTTTTGCACTCTTTATACATAGGCAACAAAAAAAAAATCATTCAAAATAATGAATTAAAATATTATTTCATAAAAAGCTATAAATTTTCTTTTAAATAAACATTCATTTATTATTTATTCATATATTAATGAATAAAATTAAAAAATTGAAAAAATAATAGTTTTAAAAAATTTTGAAAATTAATATTAAAAAAAAATGTCTCCTTAAATACATTATACGATCTCTTCTATCTCAGACATCTTATTTAATCCAACAAAAGTTTTTAATTGAGAAAAGATCATCTTTATATCTATTCTTAAAAGATTATAGCAATGACCGCCTTGTTAATTTATTGTCTAATATGTTTTCACAGTTGTGTAGAGTTTAAAACAAACACCAAAAATGGGTACGACGAACGCACAAACCAATTCAGGACACGATGAAGATCATTCGAGGGGAAGTTCAATTGACGTGTTCTTCGCTGAAACAGTGATTCTTTTAACCGGCGCTACTGGCTTCTTAGGAAAAGCCCTTCTAGAAAAGCTGCTACGTTCGTGTCCCCGGGTAGCCACAATTTTCGTTTTAATCCGTCCAAAAAAAGGCCTATCCGTTGAGCAACGTTTTAAGGAACTACTGAACAATCCCGTTCGTATATATACATATATACATATTGTTTCAAAAGTGATACAATTCAAAAAATTAAGTTGCCTAGAAAAAATTATTTTTCAACTTAATAGAAACTTACATTGACTAATTATAATCATATTGGCAAAAAGAACGTGATACTTTTAAAAATATGATTAAATGTTATTTTTGTCATTTTCATCACACAAAAATAAACTATCCTCTTTAAGTTGTGATGATTTTAATATTTTCCTATAACACTAAATTATTTTGAAAAAAAAAACTAAATTATTTTGAGCTGTCGGTGGACGAACTATAAGTTAGTTTGGTGATATATATATATATATATATA
>NW_017259582.1:746047-756499 GCF_001594045.1 Atta colombica | reverse complement strand
TATATATATATATATAAGCTAACATTTATGTATATGTATATCTAACTCATTCATGATAATAATTCGAAAATAATTTTTTTAAGTTGTGTCATTTTTAAAACAAGCGATTACATATCACAGCCTCTCTTACTTTAAAATTTACAATCAGTTCATAAATTAGTTATGTCTGTAATTTAAACAGGAAAACATTTTTTTTTGTCTATCTTCGTCAGAAGTATCGGAAAAAATGGAAAAACTACACAGAAATTGAGTTAATTTAAATCTGCAAAAGGCGCATTGCGAGAGTTTTAAGGCTATTAAATTAGAAATTGTTTTTATTATTTGCTACAATACATTTGAAAATTATATAAGAATTAAAATTGTTTAAAATAAAATTTTTTATGTTTACTCTGCGTTATAATATTCTATTCGACTTTTTTTCAGTTTAAAACTTATTAAAAGCTTAAGTCTCAGAAAAATTTTTAAAATATTCATTTTACATCAAAAATTAGATTTTTTAATAACACTATTATATACACATTCTATTCGCGAAGTATTTTACGAAAATTCCTACATAGAACTTACTTTTGTTAATAGTCCTCTGTAAATGTAATTTTATCACATTTGAACTAGATTTCTTATAGACGTAATAGCCTACGCACTTGTTAAATTAATGCAATATCGATTCCTTACAACCTCGCATATAACGCCTTAAATATTTTACCTGCAGCGTGCTTATGTCTAAAGTGTCAAGTTGTCGTCGAAAAGAACCACAAAAGGTCGCGATTGTCACTGTTCTCACAATCATCTAAAACTATATTAATTTCATAAACCGTCATTGCATTCGATATATATTTATGTTTATATATAAATATATAAATTAATTAATATATATAATAATTATAAATGTATAATATATGTATAATATATATTATATAAATATATTTATAAATATATGCTGTATATATATTTTACACACGCACACACACACGCACACGCACACACACACACACACACACACACACACACACACACAAGGTGAATATAAAAAGTGATAAAGATTTATCATATTTTTTTTTAAATGGTTAAAGATAAGAGAAAGATAACACACAATATTAAAAAAAAATTTTTTTTCAATATTTATTTAATACTTTTACATTAAACATTAAAAAAAAAATGTTTTTAATATCGTGTGCTAATTAGGTTATAATATCAAAATTGTAGGAAGTAAGGAAACATACTTTAATGACCTTGAGTGATCTTAAATGTTCTTAATTCTTTATTATTAATGAATAAATTTTTTTAAGGGGTATTTTTTTGTCTTTCTATCGATAGTACTTAAGCATCCTTTGTTTTAGAATTTTAGATTATTTCTTTGAAAACTCAACTGTTTTTGGGATATAAATTAAAAGAAGTCAAATTATGAGAAAAAATTTTTTTATTATTACAATAATAAATGTTCAAAATATTCAAAATAAAAGTAAAAAGTAAAAGAGTTGGTTTACTTTCAATATCCTACCACTCTGGAAAACATAATAGAAAGAATAAAAAATATTTTTCGCGAAATAACGCGATTCAAGAAATAGAAAAAATCAAAGCTAACTTTTTACGAAAATTACAGGCATGTTTAGGTCAACATGATAAACATTTTGAACATTTATTGCAATAATAAAAAAATTTTATTTTAAACTTATAATCTGACGTTTTTTAGTTTCCTATATCTCGGAAATAATTGAGTTTTTGAAGAAATAGTTTAAAGTAAAGACGTTCAGCTGATTGAGTATACTCGATAAAATAATTAAAAAATATCTCATAAAAAATTTTTGTATATATACATATATTTATACGAGGAAAGATTTTGTTTTTTCCAAAAATTTAAAAAACCACTCGAGTTATTTTAATAAAACTTTAAACATGTAGGTAGAAAGTTTCATTAAAAATAACTCGAATGGTCTTTAAAATTAAAAAAAAAATCAAATTTTTCCTTCATCTTTGACATCTACATCTTTGAAATTGACAATAAGCTGTTTCGGACATACGATCATATGAAGTTTTTATCTTGAATTTATATAAGAAATCACTCCTTAAAATCTGTTAAATTATTTAATAGCTATTTTGTATATATATATATATATATATAATATTGAATTTGATATTTTTCCGCGCGCTCTTCATATGCTTTTAAACGATAACATGAAACGATATGCGAAAAGTGCTTCTTTCTCTGATAGGTTTTTGACAGAATACGATCGGAATTTCCGAGTACCTTGAACAAGATCTTTCCCATAAAAGGTGATGTGGGTCTGTCAGAGCTAGGGCTCCAGCCCGAAGACAGGGATATGCTGATACAGAGAGTTAACATCGTGTTTCATAGTGCAGCCACTGTACGTTTTGATGAGCCGCTGAAAATCGCCGTTAATCTGAACATGGTGGGTACAGATCGTATGCTGGACTTGTGCAAGCGTATGACAAACCTTATTAGCGTCATTCACGTCAGCACGGCCTACAGTAATGCTGATCGACGAGAGATTGAAGAATCGATATACATGTAAGTTACATACATGTGATAGCTATACAAATAATATAATACTAGGACATTTTTATACTGAGGACTATTTTATCACAGAGATCTGTTATTCCACGATATTGCTAACACTTTATTTAACGCAGATAAAAAAATATACTTACATATAAAATGACATACGTTGTCGACTGATAACATATTATTGTTTTTCATACGAAATCGGATGATCAGTATATATATTAGAGTTGAGAAAGTAGTTTCACAACTATCATAAAATAAACTTGTTATCGTTCTGTTTTTTAAAAATAACTCGTTATCGATACTTGTTGTTTATCGATACTTGCAAATGTTTACTAATTGAATATAGCTCAACATGAGATCTATAGTGATTATGCTTGATCATAACATGGTCAAAAAGTTCACTTATACACGTTCCTTATATATATTATATGTATACAAAATAAAGTAAAAATAAAAATTATATTCGTTATCGTCATTCAAAATATATAAATATATTACTAGTAATATTACAAAGAAATATAACGTCTTTACCTATTTGTTGAAAAAAGTAATTATAATGATAAAGCGTTATTTCCTGCTACTTATCTCTAAATTCTTTTCGAGTGAAATATCACTCCAAAAGACTGAAAATTGAGTCAGTTTTAAAAAAAGAGTGAAAATATTTTCGCTCTTAAACAATGAGTGACAGATTCTTTTAGAGTCGTATTCATAGTCATGATTTAACCTGAGATCCAATTTGAGTTAGGTTTGAATCAGTCTTTCATTTGAAAAACGATTTTTCAAACCATTAATAAATCTAATTAGTTCAAACCTAGCTCGCCTGAAATGAGGATTGTGAATACCTAAAAGAAAATTTTACTCTTTTGACGTAAAAATCACTTCAAGGAATAAAGTTTTACTTTAAAAAAAGAAATGAGATTTTATTTCTTTGGAAAATCTGAATCTCATTTCAAAAAAGTGAAAGTCTGCCATTCTTGTTTAACAGTGAAAAATTTTTACTCTTTTTTTAAGACTAACTCAATTTCCACTCTAAGAGATTTAGGTAGTATATATTCTGAATAGTATATATTCTAAATAAACAGCAAAATGATGAAGAATAATAAAAAAGTTACTGTTAATTAATAGATTGGTAAGTGCTGACAAAAAGCTTATTAGGCTTGCGGTTGATAATGTTCAATTACCCATATGTTTCTCATATGTAAAAGAGAATAAAATTGATCATATTAATATTGACAAGCGCTTATGTTAAAATAACAGAAATAGAAATGTGCAGGTCATAGACGAGTGAATCGTTTTTCTTCAAGAACACAATGTCCGATAAGCAAATCGAACGGAAGGGGAACTTAATGACTAAGTTATAAATGTATATTCAGTTAGACAGCTATTTCTTGTTCGCAATCATATTACAATACAATATTCACATTGCAAATTTTTCATTATATATACACAATGTAAATTGTATTTTATGCGACTCATTGCCAGAATTGTTTTTCGATGCAAGAGGCATTTAAAAACGCTCTTAAAATTCACTTCAAATTATCTGTAATTAATCTATGATAATTTACGATTATCGACAATAATCGTAACAATTCCACTCATAATTTTATGTGAATCATATCACCTAAAGTTACCGTGCGCTTAGGTGCGCTTGGATTTTCTGTTGTATCACATCTGAACGCGTGAACTTTAGGCGGTATGATTCAATAACTTTAAAGTGCTTATAATTCAAAAACTATTAAAGTCTTAACATTTTGGTATTAGAATTTTCATTTCAAAATGATCTCAGGAATCTACTCTCATTATGACGGTCTTAATACCCTGTAATATAAATATACTAAATAATATAAATATACTGAAAAAAATTGTTCGTTTGACTAAGTTAGTTCAGTTCATCTTTATTTCTTTCATTGAAGAATATATGTATTTAAATAAAATTATAATACATTTTATTTAGATATATTCTTCAACCAAAAAAATATAAACAAATTAACCTAATTTAATTAAATTAATATCTTTTTTCTCAGTACATTAAGACGTGACAAATAATGTTTTATTAACAACATTATATATATATATATATATATATATTATATATATAACAGTCAATAACTATATAATCGAAAATAATCTTAATTTAAGAACAACATTAATGAATAACAGAAACAAATAACAAATAAATAAAAATAAATATTTCATTAAAACAAGAATTTATTTTATTAATTGCGTTTATTTCATTAATTATTGAATTATTGGGAGTACAAATTAGTTCGGTCCGTTTCCCTAAAGATGACTCCAATTGTTGTAAAGAGTTCATAATGACAACTGTTTTTGGCGGTTTCAGAGAGGTTCATCTGCTAATAATATTCAGTTTATATCGCTTTGAGTTTTATATAAAAACCTTGATTTTTACTGTGTTTGAAATGTTGAATTTTGTGTTAACCAAGCAGCATTTGCGGGAGGTTTTGATTTTCTGCTTTACTTGGAAGAAAAGTGCGGCTGAAACCCATCGAATGCTTGTCAAAGTTTATGGTGACACTGCTCCAACTGATAAATCATGTAGGGAATGGTTTCGACATTTCAAGGATGGAGATTTCAGCGTTGAAGACAAGCCTCGCTCTGGACAGCCAAAAAAATTCGAAGACAAAGAATGCATTACTCGAAGAAGATCAGAGTCAAACGCAAGAGGAGCTTGCAGAATCATTGGGGGTAATTCAACAAGCCGTTTCTATATGATTGAGAACCATGGGAATGATTCAAAAACAAGGAAATTGGGTGCCTTATGAACTGAAATCAAGAGACGTTGAAAAGCGATTTTTCATTTGCGAACAGCTGATTTAAAGACAACAGAGAAAAGATTTTTTGCATCGGATTGTGACTGGAGATGAGAAGTAGATATTCTACGACAACTCCAAGAAGAAAAAATACTACGCTAAGCCCGGTCAATGCCATCGACCTCAACATCAACACCACGGCCGAACATTCATGGTTCAAAGATTATGCTCAGCATCTGATGGGACCAAAAGGGTTTTGTTTACTATGAACTGCTAAAACCTGGCGATTCCATTACGGGTGATCGGTATCGGCTACAATTGATTCGTTTGAGTCATGCATTGCGAAAAAAACGGCCGGAATACGAGCAAAGATATGATAAAGTTATTCTTCTTCATGACAACGCTCGGCCTCATGTCGCTAAAGTCATAAAAAAATATTTAGAAACGCTCAAATGTTTTACCGCACCCGCCGTATTCTCCGGACATTGCTTCTTCTGATTACTGGTTGTTCCGAAGGATACAGCAAGTCATCGGTTCACTTCTTTCGCAGAAATCGAAAATTGGCTCCAAAATTGGATCGCCTTCAAAAACGAGTCATTTTTTCGAGATGGAAAATTGCCTGAGAGATAGGAAAAAGTAGTAGGCAGCGATGGACTTTAGTTGATCTGTTCATTCATTTTATTTTGAAATAAATGCATTTTTGAAGATGTATTAACATTTGATGTATTAACATTTGTGATGTGATCACCCTTTGTTGATAATCATTTTCTCCCGTTATACATATTTATTATAAAATAAGCAATCATTTCGTGCGTTTGTTTTATGTTTTCATTATTCCTTTAATCTTTCTTTTCTTATATCATTGACCTAGTTTCCAGTACCAACTAGTCGAATATTCCTCTGTTACAATCGAACAGGGTAATGCTTGATTACAGTTGATTGGTTCTTACATTCTGATCCAAATTAAACCCTCGGTGGAAACTAGACCATTGATTGTAACTTTTGTCACATTCACATCTCTGTTTCTTTCCTCTTAATAAACATTATAACATCACGTATGTTTTTATTCACGTATGTTTTATTTTATCGTACTCTCATCAATAAGATTATTTTTAATTAGACTGCGGCTGTTAACAAATGTTGTTAATATATCATTTTTTTTCATATACAAAATTAAAAATAAAATTTTGTCTAATTTTGATGCGAATTACGGATCGTCTAAATTTCTAAAGTGCTTGATAATATGTGGCTAATGTTACAGCACAGAAGTGAAGCCGCACACGGTGATCGATATGTGCGAAAATTTGGACAACGAAACATTAAAAATAATAGAGAAGAAATTGATCGGCAAACATCCGAATACGTATACGTTGACGAAAGGTTTGGCAGAGCAGATCGTGGTGTCTAAAGGAAGCGGTTTACCAATCGCTATTGTACGACCAAGTATAGTCTGCGCCGCGTATCAAGAACCATTTCCAGGATGGATAGATAATACTTGTGGTATTACAGGTACAATCATAGTTAACTAATTGTAAGCTCAAATCTTCATTTGGAAATCAGAACCAAAACTATGTTTTTAATTAGGAATGTTTTTTTAGGAATTAAGTCGATCATAAACTTTTTAACGGTAAAAATGAAAATGAGGAGGACCCTCCTCCAATGACTTTGACCTTGATATATGTTGTCAAGATCCTGAGTGATTTTAAAGTTTTAATCATTGATTGTTACTCGTTAGAAAGTTATTATCAAAAAAAATTTTTTAAATAATGTCTTACCCAATCAGAAATGATAATGGAATCGACATCGAATCGATGTCGATTCGATGTCGAAAGCATCAAATTGATGTCAAATCGACGTCGATTCGATGTCGATTTCATTAACGATTTGATTGGATATTTCTGCAATACAATATTAAGAATTATCTCATATCTTTTCCCCTGTTTACATAATAATTTTTACATAATTTCATGTAAAGTAAGATCTAGCTAAGAGTATAAATAGTATATATTTTTCAAAACTGTTTTCATTAATAAGTTTTTAACGAATAATCCGATAATTAAAATTTCTTCAAGGTCATTCAAGATTATGACAACATATATCAAGATCAAAATTATTGAGGGAGGCTGTCCATTTTTGTCATTTAAAATATACATATACATAGTTACAAATAAATATTTGTTATATTAATATATATTTCTTTCTGAGATTATGAAATGATTTGAAATTAGTTATTCCTAATTGAATAATTTTGAACTGATAAAAAACAACGAACTACCCAGTTAGAAATAATTTGTCGAAAAGACGTCGTTTCGATGTCAAAAATAAAAGTCGAAAGTTTTCGAAATTTCTATTGATTTCGTGATGGACTTTTGGCTCTAAGTTCAATTAATTTTCGGTTGGAAATAAAATCTTGAATTGATCTAGTCAGCATAAAAATATACTACTAGTGCCACTAATGCAATAAGTAAATTCGATATTTTTCTGTGATTGTACGGAAACTACTCGAAGAACCATGACACCTAATGCTAATGGATAGATAGTTGTAACATATCTGTTCAAAGATGTTGTGAAAGAGGAACATAAACAAAATATAATTAATGTTAAATATAGTATTGGGTTGTCCGGAAAGTTCGTGCCGACTAATCTATATAATTTAATAAATGTATACTAAAATTTAAATCTGCGTTTCAATTTTCCTTCGGCACGAACTTTCCGGACAACTCAATAGTAATGTACAAATTATAATACCTATGATAATAACTTGTTTTTAATAATATTGTAATATTTTTATTAGCTGAAATAATACTAATTGTTCTAATGATATACGTATATATACATATATATATATATATATGTATTTTTTGACTCTAATAAATTTTTTATACCAAATATTACAATTACTGGAAGTAGTTCTATGTTACGTCATATGTCGTCATATACTACTACAGTAGTAACACTACTGGCTCAGCATTGATATTATTGCATATCAGTAATAATATTACTGCAGTAGCAGTAACATTAGTAGTATTTTTATACTTCCAAATAATATTGGAAACTTGTATGATAGATCAACATTTAATTTCATTAATTTGAAAATCGAGAAAAATCGTTTCGATATCGATTTAAGCTAGAATTAGTCTAGCTAGACTTTGATAGAATCGATGATATTTTTCCTTGATTTTGTGCTTTTATGGTAAGAGATAGCTAATAGGTTGTCAGCATTTATGGTAAGAGACATTATTCTCTGAAATTTCTCAATACAAAAATGACATAATAAGATTATATTAAATAAACTACAAAGTACAAATAAAAGTAATGTTATTCAGCAGGAGTAGAACAATAAAAGATACAAAGAATTACTAGAAGAAAAGATATGGACTTTATCGATTTTACAATTGTAAAAAATATTCCGATAAAAATGTTCGTATAAAAAAATTCCACAATTTTCTAAAAAGTTATAAAATTATCTATAAATTCTGAAAAATTTTGAGAAAATTTTTATGATTAGAACGATATTGCAATTGTCGAAATGAAATCGAAAAAAATGTCGATTCGATCTTTAAATGAAAATATTCAAAATATAAGATTATGTATCATAAATTTATACCACAAATGTTAAAAATGTATCAAACTCTCATTGCACTCTCTACATACGTAATTTTTTATCACTCGAAAATGTTGAAATTTCGATGCAAGTTTCGAATCGACAACTTTTCTATCATAACGACGTCGAAACAATGTCTTTTCGAGGAACTATTTCTGACTGGGTACAGCATATTTTTTAGCATACATGTGCTATGTTTTATTATTTGATAGGTATAATGACAGAGATTGGTAGAGGTACTGTTAGAAGTATTGTGTGTAATGCAAATTTAGTGGTTGACGTTGTACCTGTCGATTTTGTTGTCAATGCATTGATTTGCGCATCTTGGCATAATTTTGCACAACATACTGATACAATAAGGATTTACAATTGTACCAGCAGCACAGTTCATCCAATTACGTGAGTATACAGCAATAAACATAGCATGAAAAACAATAATAGAATAATAAAATAATTAAACGAATATATGATCATGCGTGCATACGTGCATGCGCGCAGAAATGACGATTAGAAAGTTGAAATTATTGTAATAGAAAAAAAGCTAAAATTATGTAGTATAAATACTATAGCAGCTTTTAATATCTCTGCTACTAAGACGAATTATAGTGAATTATAATAAATTATTTATTCAATGGCTCGCTTTATATCATGATGTGTTAATATGTCAATACACAATATATAGACATTTATTATGACTCATTTTTAATTTTTAAATGCTTTCAAGCATTTCGAAACGTTAATTTTTAAGATACGATTTAGCATTTTATTATATGTTTATTCTTCTTAAATTTAAGTATATTATTACGTGAAATTATGCATATATTGGATTGTCCGGAAAGTTCGTGCCGACTAATCTATATAATTTAATAAATGTATACTAAAATTTAAATCTTCTCCATTTCAATTTCCCTTCAACATCGGCACGAACTTTCCGAACAACCCAATATATACTTGAGTATGTCATTATTTAACATTTTATTTGACTGTATGCATTTCGAGTTATGTAAAGTTAAACAATAACATAGCATTTTGTTAGTGTGGCCGGGCCTCCTAAACATATTGATATAATACTCTTATTTTAATAAAATGTTATTTGTTTGATTAATGTCCAAGTTAGTATAAAAAAAAGAGGAATTTTCTAAGAATTAATAAAAATTCTAAAAAATTATGTGAAAGATTGTAAGAAAAATTTTCACCAGCATCAGCTTTCAAAAACGCTGCAAGAACAGATTACCTTCATTATTATGCATTTTTTGTTGAATAATGTATGACACTATTAGGATCCTATTAAGACACTATTTAATATGTGTAATTCGATTTGATTGCACTCAATATGCATTCGGTGTGCACATTAAAGTCACCATATACAAACTGTATATGACATAAAAATGTTTAATGTAAATGTGTTTAATGTAAATAGAAAAACAAATTAAACTATAAAATCCTCAATATATTTTATTATACTGTTAAGTAAAATCTGTATTTTTAATTTGAAATATTAGCATTTTACACATTTTAAATCAGTGTACGACGGCTTTAATATGCTTTAATGC
>NW_017259582.1:742717-745947 GCF_001594045.1 Atta colombica | reverse complement strand
ATATATATATATAATCTTTATAGATGGGGTGAATTTGGATATCTCACGAGGAAACACGCTATAGAATCACCATCGAAATACGTGATGTGGTATCCGGATGTCACATTTAGGACAAATAAATTTATTCACGCTATCATAGTGGCCACATTACACTTTTTACCTGCATTCATCGTAGATCTTATATTAAGAGTCCAAGGTTGTAAACCTATGTAAGTATACCTTCTCTCAATTTCTTCTTTTAATCACGTAGAAATTTGATTAAATAGCAATAAATATGCTGTTTCCTTTTAGAATGATGAAAATCACAAAACGATTTGAACGTGCCGCTAAAACTGGAGAATTCTTCGCGATGAACGAGTGGAAATTTCATGCAAATAACATGATGAAACTGATAAAGTTTGTAAAAGCATCGGAAGAGTGTAGCAACTTTGACGTGGATATTAAAAACGTAGATTGGGACATATACTTACATCAATACATGTTAGGAATTCGAAAGTATATTTTGAAAGACAATTTAGACACGTTAAGTAACGCCAAAAGTCGATTATTGAGGTAACTATTTCAATTTCATACCTTACAATTCTTTCAGGCTGACAACATACTGTGAGGAATAAACCAGTGATATCAATGTGTTACAGGTTATATTGGATGCATAAATTTACCAAAATACTTAGTATATTCATGTTATTAGGAATAATCAGATGCGTCGGTCGGTGATGTCATCGAGAGCTTAAATTGCGATTCGTGATTTGAGAAACGTTATAAAAATATAATAAGAAGAAATAAAATCATGAGAAGAAGCTGTGACTTACGCCTTATCTTGAAGACTAAAATCTTCGTCGAGTACTAATATACTAATTAATCAGATGGAAGGAAGAAGAATATTTGGAAAAATATTGAATATAGGATTCTACAAATCTGGAGACACGGTAGTGGCTCGGCGCTAAGCCAAGCGCAGCGACACTACCGTGGTATTATAGACTTGGCCATGAGTATGTATAAAGCATCCTCCATTTATTGCATCTTCTTAAAAAGAGCAATAAATAAAAGTCACAAAAAACTAACAATATTAATAAAATATAAATTATACAAAAACTGTATTGTATATAAACTAACAAAATATAAATTGTCATAAAAATAAATATTTTTCAATAAAACTATTTTTTAATTTATTTTTTGTTTAATAAAGGACATTTATGTCAATTTATATGTCTTATACTTATGACCAAGGCTATATTAGAACTTTCGTTTAATATATAGGTTCACACTTTTCACAATCCTGAATTAAACTTCGCAGACTGTTTTGACCTCCTAACGTATGATTGACATATGCATAAAAAATATATTTCCATTTTCAGCTGATCTATCGATATGTTCAAAGTGCCATCAGGTGAGAGTTAGAACCAAGGACTTGCAAACTCTTCTTTATAAATCTACAGAAATATCTCTTCTGCCAATAGTTATCATGTTATTACATAAAGAAATAATAATGTACTTTGAACAATTGCAAAATAATTTTTAATATTATAATATTTAATATGAGGGAAATGAAAAAAAAACCGTCGAGAGATTCCTTACTAAATAATCATTATGTTTTGTATCTCGTTTAAATTATCGAAGCCTTTGAATTTTGGTGTTAAAATATTAAGATAAAATCATATTTCCGCATAAATCAAATCTAGCTAATGCTAAATATTCATAGAAAGTTCAATTCATATTCCCAATGTAATGTCCGAATATTCCGGCACAAGGAAAGAATCGTCACAGAATATATAAATGTCGATGAAATGTTCAGAATATTGTATGAATACTCCTTGTATATATTATGAAAATCACGAGCGAGCGCAGTACACATTCTCTGTCGATGGAGGGCCGCGGACAGCACTTATTATTAACAATAAAAATCATCTGAGAGAGAATATAAGAAGCGCAACATTTCGCCTGTAAACTCCAAAATTTGACTCCAAGATGAAAATGTGTTTTTCAAAGCAAAATTTTGTTTAAAAACTGATTTAGAGACGAATCTGAAATTTCTGGAAAAATTAAAATTTTGCAGATTTATGGAATATTCACGGAATATGTAACGATACGAAATTTTTATTCGATATTTGAATGTTGCTTTTACATTCCATAAATATTTTGGAATATTCCGGAATACTCTTAAAATGTTTTTTGGAGAATTTTAGAAACCTTTTATGAATATTTCAGGAATATTAGCATTAGCTAGAATATATCGAGCGTATTATATGCATGTACAAAATAAACTAGTACAATTCGAGTAACCGAAATTTGCATAATACAATAACTGAAATTTTAAATGTAATAATATACTTTCGAAGACTGACTTTATTCAAATATTCTAAAAACTGAAAACAAAGAATAATATAAAATATAAAAAACAAAGGACCTACATTGTTGCCTTATAGTGAGTTGCGTTATTATGAAAATCGAAACAAAATTATTTTTGCTAATTCAGATTTAATATTTTAATGATTAATTAAACCAATTAATTATATTTATATCATCTATGGAACAGATAAATTTGTTCGTAAAAAAGAAAAAGCAGAATATTTTTAGATACTCTTGAATCATATGAAAAATGAAATTATCGCTTATCCTCTTGTGAAATTAAATGAGAAATTAATATACTCTTTTCGTGGAGAAAAGTACCACTTCATGTAGTTCACGCAGCTCGTGATCACGTAGGAAGAGTGAGCTGTGGAAGAGAAATGCCGCCATTCAGTATGCGTTATTGGGTGCGTTTTACTTAACATTCGCAACGCTCGCAAGCATAATTTAATCCTTATCATTAAATCTTAAAAAATGACATGCGAGCGTTGCAAACATTGTATATACGACTAATTGCGGAACGTTCAAAATAAAATTAAGGCATCCGAGCTCCCTTGCCGGCAGCCAACGTCGAGCCTATAAATATCAATAAAGAGGGTAAAATGGGCGGTCGTCCGTCTGCGCAAACCGAATATGGGTAATTCTCTGATAGCACTACTGAGTCCGTATAATTATTAGATAAAATTTCGTATAATTATTAGGGAAAAAAAATTTTAATCAAAAGATGATATCGCCAAAACGTAACAATATCATAATTATTTTCAAGTCGAATATTTAATTTAATCGCACGTCAAGTGTTTCTGAGTATAAACTTTCAAGTATTTAAATCACTTTCTCTGTTCATAATAATATGTCATAGATAAGTATGGTCAAACTAACGA
>NW_017259582.1:742127-742617 GCF_001594045.1 Atta colombica | reverse complement strand
ATTGTTATCATGTATTTAAAAACTTGTACAACTTATAATTACATATATAAAACATATTTGTAATTAACAGTTGATTTTTTTTTATTTCGTTCTTTTTCAAATATGTATCATTAAATTTTTTTAATTATTACGAATTCAGTGTTATCAATAAATAATTACTTAATAATCTATGTATAATATTTCAATTGTGTAAAAATGCATATCTGTTAAAATATCTTTCTAAATTTTTAAAATTGAAGCTTGGAAATATCAGATAATTGAATATAGTTTGTACAATTAAAAAGTAAGGTAATTGGCCCAGTAATCGTCACGTTAACCAAAATACTTGACTTTGCAAATTTTTTCAGATTGAAAAGTGAATGACTGTCATTTTAAATCAATTTTTTATAACGAAAAACGTTACTCTAAAATTCTTATACACCTATTACTATTGTTGAGAAAATCCTTCATAAAAATTAGAAGGCGCAAATGTACGATATATATATATATA
>NW_017259582.1:741466-742081 GCF_001594045.1 Atta colombica | reverse complement strand
ATATATAATATATATATTTTTATAATTTGTTATATATTTTATTCTTTTCAGAACTATCATTATTACAAATTTTCAATAAATAATAGCTGTTTTAATAGAAAAGAATTGTAAAATTAGTAATTTTTATTCGAGTAGCTGATTTCTGTTCTAGATTTACAATAGATACCAGTTATCGACACAGAAATGATCTAGTGATCGATCTTTATTTATTTGCATATCTATTTATTAACTCGACTATGCCTATAACTAACTGGTCCGTAGAATGTCCAGATAATAATTATGGATCTAATTTTTTATTTGGAATTTATATTATTATTCAATTTATAAGAATTTTTTTCTGCCCCCTGGTCCCAGTAATCGACAAATATGGTGACTCGAATGACTACGTGCTTTGATGAACCAGTGCTTGTTACGTAAAAAAAAAATTATGAAATTTGTATGAAACAATAATTTATGATAGTGTATATAAAACTGCGATCTCGATTTATAACTCGAAGCTCAATTTACTTCAGGCAAATTGCCAATACATACTCCAAAATCACATGAGATGTCAAATAGAGTCTCTTAACCTCAATGAAGTATTTGATCGAAAATATAGACTCGAAAATATAGATT
>NW_017259582.1:727890-741366 GCF_001594045.1 Atta colombica | reverse complement strand
ATTTTTTTTATTTTTTACGTGTTATTTTTTTATTAAAAATAATTATTTTTAATATTTTATTATAAGTTTCATAATGTAATACAACATTGTAAATACTTCCTTGAAATCAATAAAAATATCAGTAAGCCTCACGAAAGAAAGCACTAAAAAGTATTTAATATGTGAACTTGGCAATTACTGCTATCCTGATGATTTCTAGGCCAACTACCTTATGTACAGTTAAGCAATAAAAATGTATAACATTTTTATCGTTTCCTAAAAGAAAAAACATTAATATTAGAATGGGAAGAAGTTTATGAAAAATTATATTATGGGAAAAGATAAAACCAAATTCATTATATTACATATTGTACAAGCAAATAATTAAAAATAAATAGCAAATAATTAAAAAGACAAAAATAAGTAAAATAATAATGATATAATGCCTAATTCAAATAACCGCAACATATGATAATAGCAGCATATGATAGTGTCAAATTGAATGAGTTCAAGTTGATAAATCGGCTCTCGCTGAGCAAATGAACATGACTGGTTGTTACTTAGATCCAATCAATCATATTCAACCGCTTGAATTGAACAGGGGCGCGATTCCGTAACTGTCTTTACACATCTACCGACAGTTGTCATTGCGCAGATATTTTATATAGTGAAAAAGCTGCGCAACGACACCGATATAACTGTCGGTAGGAATGTAAAGATTTGTTCGCGTCGCTCTAACATGCTCTAAAATGCTCCTTAGCTTTACTCATTCTAACGCGCTCGTTGAGTGAGTAGAAGCTATAGCAGGAGCACATTGGAACAAGCTGAAGCATGCGACACGAACAAATCTTAAAACAGTTACAGAATATAGCCCAGGTTAGTAGTAGAGAGAAACCTAAGAGCGGTCATCCTGGATTTTTTATGTGATTTATCATTTATAATACAGAAGAAAAAAAATTAATCAATCACAGTCGAATATGAGAAAAATAATCGACATTATGATTGGTCAATTTCTTACTCTTACTTATTACTCTAGCTGTTTTTGTCTTGACGCTCACAATACTTAGCCTTGTTATTTATTAAACAAAGACAATTGGTGCTTACAAGCGCTGTGCCAAAACGAACGCAGCCTCCATATCCAGCAACGAGAAGGATTGAAATGGATTAAAATGGATTCAGATTTTCAGGATTCATGAATGTTAAAACGAATCCTTTTGAATCTTGAATGCATTTTTATTCATTTGTAGAAATTGCATAAAGCAAATGTCTATGCTTTTTCATTCCTGAATGTATTTTTATTCATTTATAGGAATTTCATATCTCTATACCTTTCAATTTAAAAAATAATATTAGCGTTTTCTATGCATCATGAAATACTGCTCAATTTAAAATTGTGAATAGGAAATTAATTTTTTTTAGTTTTTTAATCCAATTGAATAAAAAAAAGTTTTTTCTTTTAAAATAGGCTATAAATGCTATTCAATTCAAAATGTGAGAAGAAAATCCATTGTTTCATTTAAAAATGCATCATGAATGCTATTTTATTCAGAATTATGAATAAGAAACTTTTCGTTTTAATTCAACTAAGTTAAAAAAAAGTTGTATTGTAAAAATATATGAGAATTCTACTTCATTTAATAGTTAAAATAAACATAAAAAGAACTACGTAAATATATATAATAAATATTACATATAAATTTTATTAATTAATAAATTAATCGCTTATTTTTAATTAATATTAGATGTGGGAAAAAATTCGTGGCGTTTTTTAATGCCATCTAATGGGAAAAACACCACGAACTTTTTCCCACATCTAATAAATTAATCGGATTATATTATATATTTTATATTAATACGTTTCTTTTATAGCTACAGCTAGCGTATATTTTTTGTATAAAAGTTTTAAAATAATAATAACTATGGAATTTCAATTTCAGTAATTACTATTTTATTTCAACTTTTACAAGTAAAAATTTTTTTTATTATATCAAGTTTTTACTAATTAAATGATTACATTTTATATCGTGAACACATTATTTAAGATAGAATTTTCATATTTCACGTACACACTAAAGAAAAGCTCTAAAAAATAAATTTTTATGTACATGTAAGCAACATTTACGTTTCAGAAATTTATTTTTAATGCCCTTTTGTAATGTGTACGTGAAATATGAAAATTTTCTTATGCAGGCTAGATGATAATTGATATTCTCAAGTTGTGAAACAAGTAATTCTTCATGCAATTAAATTTAAATCTTCAATTTATTTCGATCACATTTGGTATACTACATACATATAATGGACTTCGAAATTGAGAAAAATCATCTTTCCTAATGCTTCGCTAATCAGAACCATGAATCGACCGTGCTCTTCTAAAAATGTAAGTTTCCACATTTCAATATGCATTTCAAATTCTCCAATTATTTTAGTTAATCAATATCACACATTAGATTACTTTCTATGTTCTTTTCGGGAGAAATATAACTTTTTCAACATTTAATGGCGATACTATAAAATGACATCCAGAAATGTTTACTATTTCGCAAATTTGTACAATATTTAAAGACTTCAATTGTATTATCGAATTATTCCATTGTTGAGAACGAATACAATTGATACTGTGATATACCTGTTTATTATAAATATATTTGTCTTAAATCTCTCTCGACATAGATGTATTATGATCTGAGAAATTTAAAGCTCGCTTTTCGAAAAATGTTATGCCACAATTCACTACAACGTTTTCACTTGACCGGCGTCTAGAGAACAATTCATCACAATAAAAGTTAACATTATTTGGTGCGGAACTCGACGTTTCAACTTGATAGGATAATACTTGCAGTGATTTCTTGGCAATTTGCTACTCTACGTCTTTCGTTCCATTAACTAATCTTTTTAAGAAATAAATATTGCTTTCGAAAGGAAAGGTAGATGTTGCTCAAAGAGATCCGGACATCTTCATTAACAGAATCAAATAGAGAAGCATATGGACATTAAAACGCATTGCCTCTATTCCATACAATATTTCGAAAATCATAACAAATTTTAGTCCTTTTCACATTGTTGAAGTTCATTTTCCATAATTTCACATTTGAACAAAACGAAAATTTTTACAAGTTGGATTTTACAAGTAGAGCATAATGATAAACATACTTTTTTGACACATCATAATCATAGTAAACGAATATACAATAATACAGGAACCACGACTTCCAATCTTTTGCTTTATAATTATAGTAGTCGGAAATTGCAAAAAGCAATTTATATACATCGTGAGGTGGTCGAATTAGTAATAATCTTTCATCGATATATTGTTTTGATGATTTAATAAATTAAACCACAACTCCCATGTATATTTTATGACGCCTAGTAAAGTTGTGTACATATTATTATATATATTATATTATTATATATTTGGGAAGCTTCATACCATATCAAAATGTGAAATAGAAGTTAACGCGGATTTGCCTTTTACTCGAGATTTTGTAGAATTCATCATAGAACTCATATACTTATACATCACGCATATGGGATTCATGCGTCCTTATTTCACTTTTATTTTTGAAAGGATATCATTGTAATTGTATTCCTGCTGATAACAGTAATTGCAATCGAAGTACCCGTTAAATTTAGTACGGTACTGTACTATAGCTCGAGCAACTGACTCTACTGGAAAACATAATAACATTGGTGTAAATAATGTTTCTGGATCATCGACTGTCATACGAAGAACCACAGGATTTTTCATTAAAATTTCTGCTTACTGTACAAATATTTTCATGTACAGATTCATAAGCTCATATGTAGGCTCATTCTTCACAATCATTATCCCTCCTAACAACAGGAGGGATAATAACTAATGTGCTTAAATCTTATGGATAATGGCAGATTATTCAAAATAATTGACAAATATTGCGTTTACTTTTATTACCTAATGGCGCACCATCCGTATTGGCGTTGTAACTTAAAATATTCTCATATGTCGACAAACATTTTTCATATAACTTTTCGTCATGTATATCTCGAATGCATTTATCGCTTAGTTTGTTTGTATTTTGTGACTTTAAAAGTTGGATCAACATTGAACGAATGTTTTGATTCCTCAAGAGAACTCTAATTGAAATCGCAAGTCAATCATTAAGAAAAAGTATCACAAGACAAATTAATTGTACATTCAGACAAACAAAATTCGCATAATTTTATCGAAGGTTTAAATTCTTTTCGCTTACTTGAATATATATGACAATAATAATTTTCACAATAATAGTGAAAGATTATTTTATCTGGGAGAAAAAGTTTTCAAAAAATAATGTGACACCTTCAACGCATAAAAATTGGGACCTGCACAAGTTTTAATAAATTTAATTAGACTTTTACGCGCATTGAAGGCAATTCCGTAACGCAAACAAAACTTCGCCATCGAATTTATAGTAAGACCGCTTTTTTTAAATATTATTCTACTATTGTCGCTTACATTGAATTGTCGTTTATATTGAAAAGATAATCCTGTCCTTTCTCAACAACATCATATTATGATTATCTTCAATATTATTATACAACAGATCTTCTTAATCTCTCTAACTCATTATCTTCAACATCATACAGCAAATCTTCACATAACTTATTCTGAAAGATTTTCTCAGTAGAATCTTTTTTCAATACGCAAGTAGTATCGCTTGGATAATTCATGAAAGGCATAGATAGTGTGGTATTTTGTAGAGATTCATTGTCTGAAAAAAAAAAAGATATTGTCGTAATCTTTGAAGCACATATTTCTTTACTTTATATTAATTATTATGAATTATTATTAATTATTATTAATTATATCTATATTTGAAATATAAAGTATACAATTATAAGTTATTGTAGTTTCAATTTCAGACAAACATATTTAAACATAGGGATGAAAAGTAACGTTGTTACTTTTATCATTATTTTTTGTAATGACAATTTGATAATAACATTACATTTTGTTACGATTGTAATCGTGATTAACTTTAAACGTTACGTAAGGTTATTCAGGTTATACTAAAGTTGGAAAAGTCACTTTGAAAAGGGTTGTCCGGAAAGTTCATGCCAACTAACTTATATAATTTAATAAATGTATATATATGTACTAAAATTAAATTTTCTGCGTTTCAATTTTCCTTCAACATCAGCACGAACTTTCCGGATAACTCAATAACTTATCATCTTATGCATTTACTTACTGAAAAAAAAAATTTGTAACAAATAATATCAGTTGTTATAAGTAAGGAAAGTACACAAAATAACGCGTTAAATCAAATTATTTTTATGCATTTTAAGTCAAGTTATTTTTTTCAGTAAATGACTTTTCAACTCGTTACAAATAATGATTGAGAGACTTACTAATCCTGTTACTGTTGTCATAAAAAAATCGTCATTATCAAATCAATAGTTATCATAATGAATCAACAATAAAGAAAGTAATAGCGATACAAGTAACATGTTATTCATATTCAGTATATAAATATTAATTCATATTGATTCATTCAGTATAATTAACATTGATATTGAGTAAAGATGTATCTATAATGTAATCATGTATCCTAAAAATGTATTATAAATATTTATGATAAAATGAAACAAAGATAAATATAGTATTAATTATGAATGTAATGGAATTCTGGATTATTTACTCTTTATTTTTATAATTTAAAGGAAATTAGATTTTATTTCCAATTACATTTATCATAAAGTAAATAAAATACATTTTAATAAAGTTTTTATTTGTAATTAAAGAAAATATAAACATTAATTACATTTTTGATAATTACATCAAAATTAACTATTAAATTTGCTAATAAGTAATTGAAATATATTTAATTAATAATTTTTTAATTTATAATTACATCATGTTTAATTATTACGCATATTAATCAAAATAATAAAATCAAACTTAACAATAAAAGTAAAAATGTTATTGTCTATAAATATTAATGCTTACGTCTTGCCTTTTCATTTTCAATAGGCTCGCTTTACATTTCCTATCCCAAACTCTGCGAGTTGATACTGAAACCATTGTAGATTTATAGTACGGATCTAGACGAGCTTTATAGAATCTGCTTGGAAGCTCTTGGCTTATAATAATTATACAGATGCCGCATCTTAAAAATCAATAAAATTGGGCTTATTCAATGCGTTTTTACGTGAAAGAATCTGGCAGAAAAAAGTGTTGCTCTATTCCATGAATCGCAATATTAAGCATTAAAGTTGGCGCCTATTGAGATTAGGAAATCTATCATACCGACTATATGTATCGCTATGAGCATAACAGTGGGAGACTAGTGCTTATTCTGTATATTTTCCGATTTACCAACATAATCTTCATAAATGAAATACTTTGCAGAAAATATATCATCCAAATCAAGACACGTTCTGATACGTCCAGTAGAAATGTAAAGCGCGGAGCGCTCTTACATATGCACAACACAGA
This sequence comes from Atta colombica, assembly GCF_001594045.1. Lineage (NCBI taxonomy): Eukaryota > Metazoa > Arthropoda > Insecta > Hymenoptera > Formicidae > Atta > Atta colombica. The sequence goes on along the minus strand of NW_017259582.1, from coordinate 734,930 downwards.
AGACATAAGAAATCCAACTAATTAGAATTCTTTATTTCATGGAAAGGAAGGAAACGAAGGACTTTGATTGGTTACTTTTTCTTATGCATTACGTGTTATGCGTTATGCAAGAGCTGTGCTCTCCGCTTAACATTGAACGCGTACGTATGTAGTCAGCAGTTGAGTGAGCACTCGTTATTATTGGTGTATTCTTTTATCCAATCAGAATTTTAGATTTAGAAGAATACACGCGTCAAGCGTCCGAGCATATGCAATGATATATGTTAAATAATTTTATCGAAATGCATTGAATGCAATATATACTACTGATAAAGGAATTTGTAGCTTACATTTATAATGTAAACAAATACAAATTTTCAGTATTATATGTTAGGACAATAGCGTATCAATGAAATTGACAGTGAAAAATATTTGGCATTGACAACATTGAGTTACTTCCGTTAACGCTTCAATTTGATTATGATATAAGAAGACAAAGACTGTGGTCGATTTGCTTTCAGCACTTTTCGGTAGTTCTATTTTTATTTCATGTCTAATAAACGATAAAGACAGAATGATGATTACGAGCGCTTAAAGCGCGTGAGCGTCCAAATCAATCGCAGCAAAGGTGTATCATTCCTGAGAATGCACAGTGGGAGAGTGAATGTGGTCAAAATTTTATTGGCTATTCCAATATTCCAGCGCTATTATATGTATTGTTACTCAAATTTCGTTGGTTGTTTCCAGTATTGCTATTATGCGCACCATTATGCGCAATGACATATCTTGTATTCTTATATCATAAATCTGATGTGCAGCAACAAGAATGCTGTTCGAAAAAGTCCGGAACTTGTATACAGCGTCCGTATATTGTGATTGCAAATATAATTTAGCTAATAAAAAGGAAAAACATAGTGAACACGTATGCAATAATTCAAAAAAATTCAGAACTTGTCGCTGCGTGTATTGTGATCATGAATCAGTTTTCTTTGGTGAAAAACAGTGAATGCATACGCAATATCACGCGCAATATGTACGCGCAATATGTATATTACCAGGTGTACAAGTATGAAATGACGATTTGAGAAACAGATGGCGCACCAATGCAGTATGAAATATAAAGATTTAACATTATACACCATTTTATTGTACCATCAACAAGTATCAAACGCGCAAAGTGATTTGATTGAAAAGTGTTTGTATAGTATTGTGTTGCTGTGTTTAATATGACGAAATTTGTACCAAATAAGGAGCATTCGCGGGCAGCATTAATTTTTTGTTTTCATTTGAAGGAAACTGCTGCGGAATCATACCGATTATTTGGAGAAGCTTATGGTGAACATGCTCCATCGCAAAAAACGTGTGAACGATGGTTTCAGCATTTCAAAATTGGAGATTTCGATGTTGCAGACAAGGAACACGGAAAACTGCCCAAAAAGTACGAAGACGTGGAATTGCAAGCTGGATGAAGATGATTCACAAACACAAAAACAACTTGCAGAGCAATTGAGCGTTAGTCAACAAGCTATTTTCAATCGCCTACGAGAGATGGGAAAGATTCAGAAAGTCGACAGATGAATGCTACATGAATTGAACGAGAGACAGATGGAGAGGCGCAAAAACACATGTGAAATTTTGCTCGAACGATACAGAAGAAAGTCATTCTTGCATCGTATCATTACTGGGAATGAAAAGTGGATTTTTTTTGAGAATCCCAAGCGCAAAAAATCATGGGTAGACCCAAACGCACCATCCACATCGACCGCAAGTCCGAATCGCTTTGGCAGGAAGACGATGCTCTGTATTTGGTGGGACCAGAAAGGTGTGGTCTATTATGAGCTATTGAAGTCTGGCGAAACGCTAATACCAAACGCTATCAATAACAATTGATCGATTTGAACCGTTCGCTGCTTAAAAAACGACCAGAATACCAAAAGAGGCAACACAAGATCATTTTTCTCCATGATAATACTCCATCACATACGGCAAAATCAGTTCGGGACACGTTGGAAGCACTCAGCTGAGAAGTTCTACCCCATGCGGCTTACTCACCAGACTTGGCGCCTTCCGATTACCACTTGTTTGCATCGATGGATCACGCACTTGTTGAGCAGCGCTTTGGTTCGTACGAAGATGTGAAAAAATGGCTCGATGAATGGTTCGCGGCAAAAGGGGAAGATTTTTACTGGCGTGGTATCCACAAATTACCCGAAAGATGGGAAAAATGTGTAACTAGCAATGGAGCATACTTTGAATAAATCTCTTTTTATCATTCTTCTGAATTTAATGTTTTTTTGGGAAAAAAATCATCATTTCATACTTGTATATCTGGTAAATTCATTGGAATTAGTGATGCACGAGCATCTAAAAAAATCGTTCATTAAAGATTCATAAAAGATTTGATAAAGAAAAGCATAAGTCGACGAAGATTTATAAAATTTTCGACCGAATAGCTAACAAACATAAATAGCTTCTCACAGGCCACTTTTTCTATTAGGTGTACAACTTTGCTTCCGCCGTTTTTTTTTCTGAAATTCGAGGCTTTATTGTAAAAAACTGGTTATACATTTATGATTCAAAGTATTGTCCATTGTTGGCCACTACTTTCTCCCATCTTTCGGGTAGCGTACGAATCCCGCGTCGAAAAAACTGGTTATCTTTTGAGGCTATCCACGAATCGATCCAATTTTTTACTTCTTCATAAGACCAGAAGTGTTGGTCAGCCAGGCCGTGTGCCATTGATCGAAACAAGTGATAGTCAGAGGGAGCAACGTCTGGAGAATATGGCGGGTGGGGTAGGACTTCCCATTTCAACGTTTCCAAGTATGTCTTGACTTTCGCAACATGGGGTCAAGCATTGTCATGTTGCAAAATCACTTTATCGTGTCTCTTGTATTGCGGCCGTTTGTCTTTCAATGCTCGGCTCAAACGCATCAAATGCGTTCGATACCGATCGCCTGTGATTATTTCAGTCGGTTTTAACAGTTCATAATACACTACGCCGAGCTAGTCCCACCAAATACAGAGCATGACCTTGGACAAAATCACCATTCTTGAAGCGTTGAAACCACTCACGACACGTTCTTTCACTAATAGCGGCCTCACTATAAGTGTTTGAGAGCATTCGATGAGCCTCAGCCGCAGATTTCTTCATATTGAAGCAAAAAATTAAAACCTCCCACAAATGACGAGAATTTGGCTCGTAAACTAACATTTTCAATCGAGAATAATATTTATGATGCAGACATAAATCGATTAATGTTTCTATGGGGTTATGTTGACAGATGTCCAAGTTTATTGTATGACGTCTATGATCTATTTATTTCGACCACCACTTATCGCTAAAGCCATATATAGGAAAACGGCGGAAGCAAAGTTGTACACCTAATATATGGTAAGTTTTTATATATATATGTTTGTAAAAGTCTGTTTTTTATTCCTGTGCTATCCCAACTAGCACACGCAGTGCAATAAATTGAAGTGAAACAAATATACATTGATTTTATTTCAACTTATTACATCATCTGCATTTATAGTCAGACAGTGTCGAAGTGTAAGAGTATATCCACACAACTTGCATAGCCGCATAAACGTATGCGTAAAGAAAATTATCCAATCACATTTTACGTGCGTCTTTATAAGAGAAATACGATTGGATAATTTTCTTTATATATATGTATATGTTTATGCGGCTATGCGAATTGTGTGAATATACCGTTAATCTAGCGAGAAAGAACTACATTTACACGTCATCATCCTTTAATCGGATTTACAACCGTAGTTAGAAATTACCCAATCACAGTCATTTTATTCTTCAAAGAAATACTTGTGATGGATCAATTTCACACGACAGATATTATTAAACTTGATTAAGGATGCTATGTAAACGTGGTGGATTCAACGTTGAATTGACAATTTCTCACTGGAAAACTTTTGCAAATATATACTAGAGTCAATGTAGAATAAAAATTAACTCGAAAATAATGATTTTTCACGAAGTTCTATTTTTATACTATCAATATTAATTTCCTTTTTCAATATTAATTTTTATTATGAATAATTTTCGTAATATAAAATAATTAGTATAAAACTAATAATATGTTATACAATATTTTTTTTATATTTTTACATTGTTTTTTTATATTTTTACTATTTCCAGCGTGAAAAAACTGATCGAAACTATCACTTCAGTTATCCCACCAAGTCATTAACTTATTTCTCCAGAGAACTCTTCAACGGAAGATAGCAATAGCATAAGTGCTTATGCTTCTCAAGAAAAAACATAAAAATGTAAGTAATGGAATTATTAATGGATTAATATCCATTAACATGTTTACTTCTTTACATATTAATTCCCGTAACTATTTTTTTGTACTTACGTTCTTGTATTGTACGACGGTATTTGCATTAAAAATACAATAAGCAATAAACTGAACTGAATAACACAAAACTGAATGTTTGTAGATGAAAGTATTGCAGAAATTGCATAATCAGATTAGTACAATGCAATCGATGGAAAACAGTGATATAGAAAAAGATATAAGCGAAAGTTCAATAAATTCTCTTGAATCGGACATTGAAATTTCACAGCATCATGAAGTAAGATTTCTAAATTTAGTAAGAAATATATTATTTCTTAAATGTAATATTAATAAAAATAATGTTTTAGAAAAATCATACGAATTATAAATTAGAAATGTCAAAATTGGAAAATGCCGTGAAAGCTTATAAGGCACAAATTGATTTTTTAAAGAATGAACTTAAAAATCATGAAATTAAATTTCAAAAAGAGTGTACAATCTGAAAAGAAAAAATAATTAACGTTTTACAGAATCGTTGTAAACAACGATTTGGAAGATACAAAGAAATTAAATAAAGAGCTCCAACACTGTGCCATTAATATATATAATATTAATAGTATGTAATAAATAGTATGTAATTAATAGTATGAAATAAAATTAAAAAATGCAATTGCATTTACTATATATATTTATGCTTCTTATAGAAATTAAAATGAATGTATTTTTCGTATATTTTTGTGTTCTAGCTTCAATAGAAGACATAAAAAAAGCTGGAAACGCATTTCTTAATGATAAAGTATTAGTAGGATATACCAATGCAGTCACTGACAAGAAACATATACAATATTTATAATAATAACTTAATTAAACTAACTAATGGTCAATAATCGAGCTACAAAATTTCATATGTCAATTAAATTATTTATTATTCAATTACACTAAAAAAAGTATATTTCAAAATTCACAGATCCTTCAACTGAATTTAGATTTACATTATCATTGTATAATCAATAATTATCAACGTATAATTATTTAAATCTATGCTAAAATTATCGCTAACGATGAAATGGTAATTCTTGTGTTTGAAATATTATTATTGTATATTGTTGCAGAACTGAAGCGTAGTGTTGTATATGGTTTTTTTACATATATATTTTGATGATTTTCCTGTTTACGAGTTCCTGTTTCCAACATTATGATTTATTCCATTGATTAGTAACTGATGGTCAAATTAATCCTCATTAATAAGCAAATATCCAGTGACCATTCGTATTTCCAAAGTACAATATGATGTTATCTATATGTATACATATGTATATGAATTACCTATAGTTAGTAAAATTTAGTAATATTATATTTTCATTATAAATTCACGTAAAGGTAAAGCCATTTTCAAAAGTTATTTTGTTTCAATATACTACTTTCAGAAGTAAAATCACAAGTATTGATTTATATTTTTAAGAATATTGAAAATTATAATCTATAAATTGTAATTTACAAGCGAGATGAATTATAAAATTAAAAGACAAAATAGTACATATTTTTTATTGTAGAAAAAATATTGATAATGATAGAAAATATAGAAATAATATATAATGATAGAAAATAGCAAAAAATATTGATATGATATTGATATGAGTGACAGAAAATAATATACATTCGATCATAAAATGTTTTCAGAACATTTACCGTCACAAAATATTCAAAAATCTTATAATCATTTTTTATAATATTTTAGACTTTTTTAAAATATATTTTTTGATACTTTTAAAAGTTCTATCACTATCAATATTTTTTTGTTGTGGATATAATGGAATAATATTTGTTTTACTGCGATGACAGTCGGAATCTTATGAATGTTTTCTTTAATGCTCACAGAAATGTGTCTGTGAACATGAAAGTATTTTATATTAAAACAGATTCATATGGGACATACAGATTCATTTGGGACATGATATGGATAACGAAGGAAAGTTATGCACTTATCATTGACTCGCATACACCAAGCATTTTCGTGGGAGATTTATTGATAATTTCATTTTCGTGTAAGACCTTTCTTGAATCAATGTTATCTGACAAAGAGAGCAACAGGAAGAAAAAAACACCACAAAAACAATTTGATAACAAAAAGTGAAAGGTATATTCATTTATAAATAGATAGAAATATAAAATACTTCTCAGTCTTTAAAATATAATAACAAAGATATTTAAGGCTAATGAGAGTTAATGCGGGAGGGGGTGAGCGCTCATTTCAACGTGCTCACTATTACTCATAAGTAACACTCTAAAGATAGTTTATAATTGGTCATATTTAAATAGTTATATCTCAAAAACTTGAAATAAAATTTACAAAAAATTTTTCTATTTAATTTTTCGAAAACTTTCTTATTATAGTATTTTGAACGACAAATTTTAGAACATAATCCTCTATAAATAGATCTGTATATTTGAAATCATTAATGAAATTGATTTCACAGATTTCTTAAATAGCATTATGATTGTAAAGTTCAACATATTTGCCACAATTTCTCCATCACGATCAAGTTTATCGCATCCAATATTGAAATTTTAATAGTATTTGTAGTCGATTTTTTTTTATTCTGAAGATTTCTTTCATTTAAAAAAACGAATAATTCTACAATGCATCGTTTTGCTGACACATTTTCATATTTATATATATTAACAATTATGTTTCAGACAACTGAAACATCCGAGAAGATCCACAGCGAGTGTCAAAACAATCTTCAATAATAAATCTAT
>NW_017259582.1:726046-727790 GCF_001594045.1 Atta colombica | reverse complement strand
TATAACATTTTATTTATAATAAATCATTCCTATAACTACACTTATAAATACATTTATAATAACATTTATAATAAAAATTATACTTTCTTAAATTTTACATGCATTATTTTTTTGCATATTTTCAATCCATTTTTATTATTTTGTGTGTATTTTTTGGAAAAAATATTTGAATCTATTTTATTTTAGAAGCATTGGCATTTCTATTCATTTTATCGAATAGAAATTCATTTCCATGGAATTCGATATATTTTAATGAATATAAAATATGGATTTGGATGGATTGAAGATTTCCAATCTATTTCAATCTATTCTCGTTTGTTAGGTACATATGTATAACGTACATATGCATACATCATACATACACACATACACAAAAAATTTTCACATTTCTGCCTTATATAGAAAAAAATTACATAAAATTACATTGCGACTTCTAAAAAACAAGTAGTAATGTAATTTTATTTATTGCTAATGTTCATTATCCTTTATACCTAATAAACTAATTATCTATACGAATATCATGTTAATATAACGTTTTTACAATTTAAATCTGTTTATTGTCAATTAAATTGATTTAAAGATATAGATAAAGAACTCAGCAAACGAGAATGGATTGAAATGAATTGAAATGGATTCAGATTTTCAGAAATATTGATTTACGAATGTAAATGAATGCTTTTCAATCCTGAATGCATTTTTATTCATTTATAGGAATTGCATGGCGCATATCTCTATGCCTTTCAATCTAAAAATATTAGCTTTTTCTGTGCACAATGCAGCAAACGAGAATGGATTAAAATGGATTGAATGCTATTTAAAATACGCATTCGGATAGAAAAAAATTTCAATCCATTTTAATCCATTCTTGCTGGGAATCTATTAGTTCTTTATCTTTATCTTTAATTAGTTCTTTATCTTTATCTTTAATAACAAAAGAGCCATCTACAATGGGAATATTGAACAGCCTATAAAAGCAAGTTAGGGCCATACAAATAAATTTAAGCGATAAGACCCGGTTGTATCAATATTACTTTGACTTTTAAGCCCATTCTACAATGGGCAATAGCAGTAGTGAATTAAAGAGTAGACATAGAAATCGACTAATCATAGTTAATTATCCTTATTCGATTATGATTAATTGATTTCTTTCTGATTCTACGCCTACTCCTTAATCCACTACTGCTACTGCCCATTGTAGAATGGACTTAAGCAAGACTTAAAACTCTTCATTTCGTTTTAAAGCGAAAGAGAGACAGAGACAGAGAGAGTTTTAAGCCTTGAAGTAATGTTGGTGCAATCGGACTTGAGCAATAAGGAACAGTAGTCAATTCAATGTATTGAATTGACTACTGTTCACAAGTTAAAAATTACAGAATAGACCTACAAGCTCATTTTTCGTCTTTCCACCATGGCGTAAAACGCTCGTGTAGTGATTTTCTCTGCTGAATGCAGCTTGGTGATGCTAATTGCATTTAACGTCTTTATCAATATAATGAGCACATGGAAGTTAATACAGCGACGGTGTTACGACTTGCTTTCATATAAGTATTCATTGCTTGTGGTACTGGTGGCGTTTACTTGCATATTCATCGGCATAGTACATTTTGGAGAGGTTAGAATAACATTTATTTTCTTTGTGCATGTCGTATAAATACATCCAGATAACAACAGAAGTTTATACTTTAAATCAATTAAATCTTTTAACTGAAATGTTTTATATATATATATATATATAGTATGTATA
>NW_017259582.1:723001-725946 GCF_001594045.1 Atta colombica | reverse complement strand
TATATATATATATATATATACATACTGAATAAAACATTTTACATATTGAAATATTTGATAAATTAAAATTTCATTACATAGGTATGGTTAATATGGAGCAAGGAAAAGTACGAAGCAGTTTTTCATTCCTTCAATGATAATATCCTGGGAAAATCTTTCCAAAACAAATTATGCCAACATGTTCCTATAGATGTAGTGTATACATGGGTAAATGGATCTGATCCAATGTTTTTAGAAAGCTTTCAGAAGCATGTTTCCATTGTGGATCTTAGTGCCGTAACTTCAAGATTCAGTGATAAAGACGAGTTGCGTTATTCGTTACGATCATTGGAAATGTATGCACCCTGGGTGAGACATGTTTACATCGTTACCAATGGTCAAATACCAAGTTGGCTCGATATGGATAATCCTCGGATAACTCTAGTCACTCATGAAGATATTTTTCTGAATAAAAGCGATTTACCAACTTTTTCTAGTCCTGCTATTGAAAGTCATATTCATAGGTGCTTGGAAATGTGAGATACATTACATCGGTAGCCCATTGGCAAAAGTTGTTATCTCCATTGAAATTTTTTTGAAACAAGATTTTTTTAATAAACTTTTATACAAAATTTTTCTCATTGAAGCTATCAGTAAGATTTTCTTTTTGAAAATTTAAAGAAAAAAATAATTATTTTTAATTAACAAAATGTGTATAATACAATCTAAGAAATACAATTTCTATATAATTTCTATTTATTAAAATAGAATACATTTAATTTTGCAGCTGAAGATTTTAGCTGATTGTGGAATAAAATGTCTATGATTTTTATTAAATCGTGAATGGATAACTGCATTTGCAATATAGATTTGGATTTTAACTTTTTTTGCACTTTTCTCCATACAATAGGGATAATTTAAATTTTTGTTTTTTTCAATTAGCTTCAATTCACTTTATAAAATTTGTAACTGTTTCAGCACATTTTTTAAACATTCAATTCGTAATAAAAAAGAAATTTCAAAACATTAGATATGGGAAAAAGTTCGTGGCGTTTTTTAATGCCATCTAACGGGAAAACGTCACGAACTTTTTTGCACTTATATAATCCAGGGATTTCAAAATCTAATTTTTAAATATTTTTGGATATAGCTGCTTTTGCTATGGTTACTCACATGTAACAATTGTATATATAGACATGCAACATTTATTTTACTTCTTCCAGAATACCTGGAGTCTCTGATAAATTTTTATATTTTAACGACGATGTAATGTTAGGTGCCGAAATCTGGCCAGAAGATTTTGTAACTCAAGCGGGTGGACAAAAAATATATCTGGCATGGTGGGTTCCTGATTGCTCTGAAATCTGTCCATGGGCATGGGTAGGTGACGGATCATGTGACTACGCTTGTAATACGACATTATGCGAATTTGATGGTGACTAAATTATTCCTTTATAATGATAATACACGCAAATATATTTTTAATGAATTGTTTGAAAGAATATTGTCTATCCTGATGGATTACATAGGTGGAGATTGTCAAACGACTGATGTACCTATAGATAGCGAGATAATGGAAGAGGAAGATGATTATCCTTACAAGTATCTGCAAGATTCTCGTGAAAATAGTAATGAGTTGAAACTACTAAATATATTGCGCAAAAAAAATGTTTATTCATCACGAAAAAATGCACACAGAGTATCCGAAACGCAAATATTGCATTCATATAATTTTAATATTTCTTCTAAGCTCTATAAATTTCATGATCTTGGAAATAGTAGTTCTAGGGAATTACAAATACGAGGTACGAAATTTGACGATGAAAAGGATTATAAACTTACGAGAGATTTTAAGCCTATATATTCCAAATTTTTACACGCAAATACTTCGAACAAAACTGCATATCATATTAAACAATTAAAACATTATCGTAATATCATGAATGTGGCACAGTCCAATAATTCAATTAAATTCGACAAATTTGCATATCTTAATCAATGGAAACGTAACGCACGAGGGCTGGATACTTATGCAGAATCTTTGTTGTATGTTAATAAGATATATAATGCTGCTTATGGCCTTGAACGAAGAAGAGTGCCAGCACACATGCCACACTTAATAGATAAATGGATCGTAAATAATATGCAAGAGAAATTTGAATCAGAATTTAAGAAAACATCTAGTCATAAAGTGAGAAATTCCGAAGACATGCAATTTGCATTTTCTTATTTTTACTTTTTATATAGTGAAAAACGAAAGGTATCCGTCGGGGAGATGTTCGACATGTTTGACACTGATAAATCACGGTAAGAACATGTTAACAATGATTATCAAATTGATATTGACTAGAATTATATATACAGGGCGGACTATTTAATGTCTCACCTCTAAAATTTTTTATCTTTGATTTTAGAAAAAAATTTTTTAGACAAAAATGAAACGGTTTCGAGAGAAACATATTTCATGTTATTTTTCTTGATGGAGGCATTAAAAAGATATGAAAGTCACTTAAACTTTTTTAAATGGAATTATATTTTTTTTATATAGTAAAATAATCTCTCTAATTATTCTGTACTATATAAAAGTATAGAGATAAAAACCCAATAGTAGTTTACCAGATATTTTGTATACTTTATTCTAGCACATTAACATAAAATATTAAATATCTCGTAAATTAATTTTTTGATAATTGTATTATACTTTAATACTTTTATGAACAAAATAATGAGATGAATCATACTATGTAAAAAAATCGTATAATTCCGTTCAAAAAAAGAAAAGTGATCTTCAGATCTTTTTGATGCCTCTACTTAAAAGAAAAAAAACACGATCAAAATACATTGTTCATCAGCGCAAGCATGTTGTACTTTTATGTAAAACATTTTTTTCTAAAATCAAAAATTGAAGTCTGGGAGCGAAATATTAAAATAGTGGGCCACTTTATATAAATCTTTTTGGTAATTTG
>NW_017259582.1:719196-722901 GCF_001594045.1 Atta colombica | reverse complement strand
CACACACACACACACACACACACACACACACACACACACACACACACACACACACACACAAATCAATCGATGTTTTTAGAACTTGGTCGGACAGAGAAATAAGGACGCTTTTATCGAGATTATATCCATTACCGCTCGATTATAATTTAGTTATGGAATTCGAAAGTGAGATAATAAATTGTTCACATCGCATGAATCTATCAAAAATTGTTGAGATTCCACCAGGAGAAAGATATCTAGATTCTACTCTCGTAAGTACGAATTGCACTCATTTAACGTACTTAATATTTGATGTAATAACGACTAAAACATTGCAATCCTTTGTTTTATTGTTCACAGCCAGTAGTTTCTAAAGAATTGATATTGAACTGTGAAACAGTTTTTAGAAAGATGCAATCAAAATTCGGCAAAAGTAGCCGGTATCCGCATGAAATAATAAAAACCGGTAAAAATGAAATTTTCGAGATGTTGACCAGCAATGTTTCCTTAACGGTACAATTGCTTGATGAAATTCGGAGAGATCCCAAGTACGTGTCTCTTTCATATCTATTATATATATACAGAGTGTCTCATAAGATGGGTACGAGCCACATTGGAGGTGGAGAATGGATCAAAGGGAACAAAAAATTCTTATACTATTTTGAGATACTCGTTATAATTTTCAAATTAGAAAAGGAAATGTCTAAGCCAATATGCGATTAAGCCGCGCCGCGCGAATTCGTAGGACGACCCACTCGAGCAGCGACGGCGACGGCGCGCAGGGAGAAGGAAGTAGCGCTTCGTTGCCTAGCACATCCTAGCATGGCGGTTCTATGTGTTTCGCCGCATCGCGCCTACATTATCCAAAAATGTTATTTTAGCTGAAGTTTTCCTTATATATTTCTTATTATTATAAATCACGTTATTTAGCACGATTAAATACTTTTATTATAAAAAATTATTATTATCTATAACATATTGCTCATTAAAATCGGAGAGCAGCAGTTGGATCCTTTTCCTTGTAAGTTACAGATTTTTTTTAATGTAATGAATATAGGCATTAAATTTGTTGGATAGTTTAATGAAAATAAACTAAAACACTCAATTTTCAATTAGTGTTTTTCAATACATTTCAGTTTTCAGTTACTACAAACTTAAACATCTCATTAACGTATACATAAATAATCTTTTAGTGACAGAAAATTTAAATGTTATTCATCAGTGAATATTAAAGATTAATAAAATTTAAGATAACGTTTCTAATGATGTATAATTAAACTTGTTAAATGGTAAGAAACATGTGAAAAAAACCTCAGTCAAATGCGTTATTGTACATGAAATAATATATCTGGATTTACAATGTAGCGACTATCTACGCGAGCTTATACTATAATTTCAGTGTACATGCATTAACATGTCAAAAAATAAAACTTCGACTAAATATAGCATAAAACGACGCGACGAAATGTGTCTCGAAGCGTAATTAAATAGAAACATCGTATAATAAAGCAAGCGGAAAGGTATCGCGACGATCAGCATATGCTCTAATTAATTACATCGCTTAACATATCTATAATTGTGTTAAAACGTATTAATCGTGCTAAATAACGCGATTTATAATGGTAAGAAATGTATAAGGAAAAGCTAAAATAACATTTTTGGATAATGTAGGCGCGATGCGGCGAAACACATAGAACCGCCATGCCAGGCTGTGCTAGGTAACGAAGCGCTACTTCCTTCTCCCTGCGCGCCGCCGCCGCTCGAGTGCCGTCCTACGAATTCGCGCGGCGCGGCTTAATCGCATATTGACTTAGAAATTTCCTTTTCTAATTCGAAAACTATAGCGAGTACCTCAAAATAGTATAAGAATTTTTTGTTCCCTTTGATCCATTCTCCACCCCCAATATATATATATCAGGTCTGTACAAAACGACTCGTGTTATGAATCAAAACGCTTCTATCTCTTTGTCTCAGAGTGAGAAAGCGTAATTAACAAAAGCTAGATTAGCAGCGCTTCGTCCAAATTCAGATCTGTCTACAAACGTCAGTATGCAGTTACAGTATGTTGCAGCAATATTAGTGCACTTTTATACTATATGAGAATATAGTATAAAAAGAAATTCATATTTTCTATAATAAAAAACAAGGAAATTTGAAAAAGATTGGCATTGAATTATAGCATCATTATGAGTGTCACGGACAGAGGCAAAATAAAAAAACAGTTACTGATTACAGATAGGCCTCTTTCACAGACTTCTGGTTAAATTAATCGACGATTAACTCGCAGAAGTACCAACAGCAGTTTAATGTATCAGAATTCTCTTCCTCTTCTGAGACAAAAAAAATTAAATTTGGGGAAATGTAAAACAATTGTCCATATATAATTATATAAAATTATACATAATTATGTATGAATAATTTTGTTTACATTTCTCCAAATTTGATTTTTTCTAAAACAAACAATGCGAAAATTATCTCTAATTATTTTTGATGTTTTCTCATTATTATTGTTAACATTATTATAGGCAATGGAAATCCAATGCATCAAAAAATTGTGTGGAACAGGCAACTAAGAACAATTTTTCATGAACGTTTGTAGTGATTTTTTTTAGTATAATTCATATAGGGTCATATAGGGTTCGCCGTCGGTGAACACCTTGCGTAATGCTAATGTTGGCAATATTTATAACTCACAAGTACTTAAAATGAATTATAGTGTTTTTTTGGAAAGCTCTCAAGATAAGCTATAAGAAATGTAATGAAAAAGGGGGATGATTCCATTTAAAAAATTCATGTTGACTTTGACCTGATCTTGACAACGCCATCCTAGATTAAATAATTACTATTATTGAATGCATTTTTTTAAATCTTAGAATTTTTGTAAGAAATATTTTTTTCTAAAATGCATCGTTTATGAGATATTTGGGTGTATCCAAACTTTTGGTACACCCTGTATATCGAATTTATATCTCGAAGCTCTGGTCAAACGCTCATTATTCCCTGTTTTCTATTATCTGTACTTTTCATTGTTTCCATTTTTACTTTATTTTCCACCGAGACGACACGGTGGAGAGATGGAAACGTTTTGACTCACGAACCGAGTTTTGGACAGTCCTGCTATATATTATATCTTTCTTTTTTTCTATTTCTCTTAAATACTCTTAAATAGGAACATATATAGGAACATATATAGGAACGATTTACATAATATATATTAATTTTTTCAGGAAGTTTATCTGTTTGAACGATGATATGGACCCTATTAGACGTTCTGAGAATGAAATTGTTCGCGCTTTGTTAAACGATTTTTATCGTTCGCTGTATCCGCTACGAAGTACTTTTGAATTACCGTCGCAATATCGAAATCGTTTCTCCCATCTACACAAACTTCTTGAATGGAGAACGAGTCGTGCTAAAGCTAGAAACTTATTACTGTGCCTTCTAGCGTTGCTCCTTATGCTTACATTCTATCACGTACTCTATCATCATATGCGTAGATTGTGCAGAACTCGAGAATTGTCTACGTTTCTTGTGTGAATCAATATTAATTCTAAATTATTAATATGTATAGACTTATACAATGAAACTAATAATGTTAATCATCAATATAATACGTAATGTTGATTTATACATAAGTAATTTATGAAATATAAATAAATTTAAGAACATTCGTCTATATTCGGAAGATCTGTCTGTTGAAAATTTTTTGATTCATTTTCTAAAGTT
>NW_017259582.1:707961-719096 GCF_001594045.1 Atta colombica | reverse complement strand
TATATATATATATATATATTTATATATAGGAACGTTTAACTAAAGCTGTGCGAATGATAATTACGTCTCTAGATCAGATTTTAATTTTGCCAGTTATGTTTCGTGATTATATTCTTCGCAAACAAGACGTTATCATGATTTTGAAGTCGATTGTTCGTGTAAAGATGGGCAGTTCATGTGTCGAATATTTCGCGGTCCGACCATACCCTCTTGCAGTCTCGCGCACTCGAGCATCCATGCCGTTACGTTTGTAACTCGCTCGGCTGACAAACGTGGTCCTATACCTATATTTCAATTTTAGATTCTAATGGACAAGTAACAAATTAGTGGACGATTAGTAACTGTTTGAGTGCCACACAGTATAATCACGTTGCTCATTTTTTTCATATTTTTATCAAAAAAGTTTTATTGCATGACAAGTTTATTGATAATAAAAATCTTCATTATCAGCTTCTAAAAATCTGTGGGCGGTATTCATAGTCGATTTTTATATTTAAGACCATTTTAACAATCTTAAGATGTCACAAATTAGAGGGCCGTATTATGTCATTACTTAAGACGACCTTGTAATAAAAATGGACTATGAACATTAGCCAAAGTTTTTTTTTAATTTATTAAAAATGTAAAATAGAAGTATAATAAAAATTTTATATTTATAGTATCTAACATTTTTTTACGTATAACAAGAGGTGTAAATGTATCATATTTTTCGTACAGATTTTTATAATCACTCAAATAGTTATTTGTAAGATATAAGAGGATATTTAGTTACCTGGCACATTCGGAAAACAAGTAATTTTCGCATCCTTCTCTACTCCAGAAGATAAGCTTCTATCACTATTGGCATCTTTTACTCCACAGAATTTCTTATTGATCATATCATTGTTATCAGTGCTATTTTTATCAATCGAACTGTCATCTTTTTGATTAGTCAAAGATTTATCTCCCTTTTCTTCATAATTAGTAATTTCTCTTTCGAATGAACTGTTCTCTATCAGTTCTGTTGACAAATCAGCTGCAAAATATGAAATTTAAATAAATAAGTTCAACGTGAGCTGCGTAAAGCTTCGTTCAGACTAAGGCCGGTATTCATTCGATTCTTATTTTAAGGCCATTTTAAGTAATGTTATCTTAAGTTAATGCTAATACGGCTCTCTGATTAATTCATGACATCTTAAGATTGTACTTAAGACAGTCTTAAATACAGGAATCGACTATAAATATCTAAGAAACATTGTCACTAATATCATAAATAATAAAAATGAATTACGGATGACAAAATTTCAATGACTATTAATTATATATATAATTTATATATATATAATTTATATATATAATTTCAATTTTTCTTGATATGTATTCGATAATGTATTTGACAAATTATTGACAATAATTATTGACAATATTGATTACTTTTGTTATCACATTTTTTAAATGTTAATGTAAATTTTATATTAAAATAACAATAACGATTTATTAATTTTTTCTGCTTATATAATATTAGATAAAAGATCTTAAAAAAAAAAAGAAAAAAATTTCAGATTCGATCCAGTTTAAAAATGATATGTTTTACTAAATAAACTGAACTGTGATAATAGAGATTATGTGAAAAATAGAGGAACAATGATATTTATAACTAACAATGATATTTATAACTAATATATGCGAGATTTTATAGTATAGATATATCTTTGTGAAGTTTTCTATAAATTATATGGTAGCATATTTTATTCCATGAAAAAGATAGTAATTTCATAAAAGAACTAAACAAAATAACATTTAAACAACTAAACATGTAGCTCTATGTCAAATCATGTAAATAAAAGTTATACGTGCGTTCGTATATTGACACCAATCGTCGATGTTTCATTAATTTCTAATTTTTAATATCTCAATATCAAAAATATTTCGTATAAGCAATAATGTTATCGATATCACTTTATATTTTAGAATTGTTCTTAATACTTGTCGTGATGACATTGTGAGATAATATTGTATATCCGATGAAATGTTATTAATAAATATTCTACACAATAAGATTCAATTTTAAATTCGAAAAATAGAATATTTTTCGAATTTAAAATTGAATCTTGTTGGATATATTGTTTATAATTTGATAAAAATATTTTTGAAATTTTTCAGAATTTTTACATAGATTTAAGATTTTTTCAATTTTTTTTATAATTTTATAACTTTTTAAAAATTTCTCAGATTTTTTATACAAATTAGGGCATTTTTCAAAAATGCTGTAAAAATTTTCATCTTTTTTATAATTTTCCATACATATACATACATTCTGAAATATTCTAAGATTTTTTTATTCTGAAGAAAACTTATAAAATCTGAAGAAGTTTAAAATTTCTTTATAAATTTAAAATCTTAACAATTAAATTCTTAAAAATAAACTTTTACCAAAGATATTTCCGACAATGTTTCTTTCAGTCTGGACGAAAATATATAGAATTAATGTAGTCGAATAACATACTTTTCGATAGATCAATCTCATCTTTGGATATCAGTTCCGAATCTAAATTAATGTCCACATCGGTATCTTGGCTATTTACAGAGCATGTTGTATGATCGACGAAACTCTCTTTGCATATTGTATACTCTGTTGTATCCTGATCGAACGTGTTCTTTTCATTGCCATCGCATGCGAGTCGCGCTAAATATCTATTCATTTCGAGCATTAAATAGATATTCAATGGCTATGTTTAATAAAAAAGCAGCTTCGCAATCGTAAAATTTTTTTATATGATTCCCTTTAGATCCAGTGAGGAACTAAAAGCAAACTAATCATATCAAAAAATTTTACAACAGTTACAGCTAATTTTTTTATTGAATTGCATATATAGGAATCTATAAGAATCAGAGAAATAATCGGTATTGTGTGTTATGTCGAGCTTACTCGTATATCTCCATAAACAAAGTGAGCGGGATCATCGCAGATCCTCCGTCTGGCTCGTGGCTAAACAATTGGCAAACCATGATCATCGTTTCGGTGAGATTGGCGCCGAGCAAGCCCACCGCTACGGCGAGGAACTTCTTCACCTGGCAAGTATGATGGAATCTTCCAATCGCAAGGATCGTATCGAAATCCCTATGATCCAGACAGAGACAATCCCAGCGACGCAAGATTGTCTCAATCGGAAGCGTCTTGTTGTAATCTGAAAAAGATTACCCTATCAATGAAATATATCTTATTGAGGACTAGTTTCTCATATGACTCATATGACTCGCGCCATACTTCCAAACTGCCGCAATAACACCCTGAGGAAGCCCAAGGTCAAACCGGAAGCTGTACTCGGTGGTGGGTACTCGAGTCGCGACTTAATCGGCGGCTCCTCGCCATCGGCTAGCGCGCGGAAGTACGAGCTGGACCACTTGAGCAAATCGTAAGGCTGCGTGCGTATCGCAGCCTTACAGAACTGCTTCAGGATTATCGGCAGTCTAGCTGGCACTGCGATCTCCTGTCCGAACGTCGGCTGCTCGACGAACGACATTCTTGCAACAACAATCGTCGTCCTCCACGGATCGGCTCGGTCGATTGTTGTGCATCTGAGTGATCCTCGTTGTCCGGGAAACCATTGTCGACGACTTGATACGCGAGTGCGCAAATTGCATGATTCATATAAGGATGATTTTAAATTTTAATCATCGAAATAGACTTACAATTAGCTCTTTTTCAAATATAAAAAAATGAAATTCTTGTTGCCATTTGATAGGTTTTGTAAATATAATTATTTTTTTAAATATGCCGTTACATCGCACTATTTCTTTTTAAATTAATGTGGTAATAAACTTTGTTATATAAATAAAAAATATAGCTAATTATAAGAAAAAGAATAATTATAGAATATGTTAATTTAATGATGAGAAAAATAAATAATTTTTTCGACAATGTCCATGAAATGTCTTTAACTTTACAATATAAACGCTGTTTTGAAATAATGATCATTTCTGATTCTAAATTATATGTATTCGTTTTAATCAATTATATTCTATAACTGTTAGCTTTTTCGCTAGCAAACACGGATAAAAGATTAAATTAAATTAATTAAATATAAGAGATGTCAATCAGATAACGTTCACACACGCATCATTTGAAACTTAACATTATTTATTCTTTTAATAAAATACTCTAAATTAGATGATAAAAGAACTTTTATCTTTTCTATATAATCGGTAGTTTTATCCCGTACTTTTTACATTACTTACGTATGTATGTCACAAACTTTTATATACTACCTACTTCATCGCCACGTTTAAATGTAACAAAATGCAGCGCCATGTTCAATCACATACCGTCATATAAGAGGTCTGTTCTTTTTCTACCCTAAAATTCTGAATTGGTCTGTTTTTTATTGCTGCATTTTCTGAATAGTACACTGCATTAATTCGCTGGGTCATAGTAACGGCCCGATTTATTTTTTACTCAAATACTATCAATTTTACAGAAAAACAAGAGACAAAAATCATTTATTTTCTTCTCATAGAACTCTAAGAATTTTTTCAGAATTTTTTATCAACTTTAGTACTGCATTTTCTTATTTTCGAGCCGCTACTGTGACCCAACGAATTAATGCACTGCACATATACTGCACATATGGCTTGTTCTTTTTAGAACTGAATTTTTGCACTAATTCATCTTTCTTCCTCCTTTTTTTTTTCCTTTCTCTCCAGGGATCAATTGTATATCTCGAAATGAAGTGAAAATTGTAAAAGTGAACAAATTCAGAATAGAATATTCATAATTTAATTGGTCAATAACTAGTGAATTTGTTCACTTTTGACATTTTCATCTCATTTCAAGATACACAATCGATTGCCAGAAGGAAAGAAGAGAAAGAAAAATGAATTGATTGTGAACAAAAGTTCACCGACAAGATACTATGGCTGTGGTCGATTTAAAGCGCTTTTAGCGCTTTTCAGTATTTACTTCTATTCTTATTTTACATCTAATAAAAACGATAAAGGCTACGATAAAGGCTATGGTTCACTTGATGTTACGGATGCTTCGAAACATTTTTTGATTGGACAATTAGTAAAATTCTTTCTTCCGATTGGTCAAAAGTTTCGAAGCATTTGTAGCGTAAAGCATTCAAAGACAGAATGATGATTACAAGCATCTAAATCGACCGCAGCCTATTAAAGACCAACATTCTTAGGCCGGAATCAGATTATGCATTGAAGATTGAAATTAAAGATTAAAGATTGAAATTATATCAATGAGGACAAAAAAATTTTAGCTCCTTTTATTCTGATTGGTCAAATTTCAATTTTTCAATCTTCAATCTTATTTTTCAATGCGTAGTCTGATTCTGGCCTTACGGAAGTTCGCGTCCTTGTGATAATAGAAATTGAAAAATCTGAATTTCTCAATGTCGACGTTGAATCTAATAGCGTTTTCCACTGGGAAAACTGGTGCAACACTGATGCACACTGAGTGCAATTGTGTTGTTCCACTGTGAAAACTAGTAAAACTGATACAAAAACCTGCACTGAGTTTAACTTTTGCTTCATTGTCTTTGAAGTCAGTGGAGATTAGGAGGTCGATTGTGAATTTTGAAAGGAGATAAATATTACAAAAGTGAGCAAAGATTATTAGATATTGACCAATTAAATTATGAATACTCTAGTGAATTTGCTCACTTTTGTAATTTTCACCTCATTTCAAAATATACAATCAAACCCCAGTGCAAGTTGAAATTGAAATTGTGTTCGTGCTAAGATATGATATTATTTTATGATATTACATTATTATATAATTAATGTTATAACAATGACATTGTTTAGTTTCAATGTTTTTAATAATAGCTATGCAATGACATTTTGACATTTAAGGCCGATATTCATTTGTCGCGTCACATGTTCTGATGCGACGCGAACAAACCTTATGAATACCGGCCTTAAATGTCAAAAGTCACGAACCAATTAGAAGGCTGCATTAGCATCTTAAGACATTACTTAAGACGGTTTTGAAATAAGACCGATTCGACTATGGATACCGATCATAATTAATGTCTTAAGACTCTAATGCAACCTTCTGATTGGTTCGTGACTTCTTAAGACCGTACTTAGACGATCTTGAATATAAGATCTGACTATGAATACCGGCCTACAACTCTTGAAATGTAAAAATTTAATTTAAAAAAATGTTTTAAATAAATTAATGAATCAAAATATTGTAAAATAAATAATTTGAATATATATATATTTTTAGAGATGTTATAAAATGAATGTCAATAAAATGGATATCAAATGATATATTCCATTGAACCGCACACACTAAATCTGCATCATTAAACCTGCACTAGTGCAGTTTTCATTTAAATCTAGCATGGCGTTAGTGCTACACCAGTTTTCCCAGTGAAAAACATTATAACGTTACAAAATCGCGCGTCTTTGGACGCGCTTCAACTGATAACCATGAAAATGTATTTATGCGTGCAACGGAATCAAGGGAATTGAACGGAACATACCTGTATACACTCATGTGTTGCACTACTGCGCACGCGTAAAAGAATCCGGTGTAACATGGCGGTTAATGGTGATGCCATACACATCGGTGTTTGATGCAATGCATTGAATCGCTTTTGATGTGTCAATAACAACCGTGACTGGCCAATAAAGTGGTCATCAGCGATATATATACAAGCAAATCGCGCTTAACGTAAGTATTACACGATCCGCGAAGATTTAAGAGGAGGACCGTAAACTGTGTGACTGTGTGTGACAAACAAGATGTCCAAGCCGGATGAGAACGCAGATACCGGTGATACCGGGGATAACTCGAATGGATCCTCGGCAGAAACCACATCATCCAGGGGTGGCGATTTTGAGACGAAGCTCGAGACAGACCGTAGCAAGCGATTCGATTACTTGTTAAAACAGACTGAGATTTTCTCACACTTTATGACGAACAATCAGAAGGATAAGGCTGGTAGCCCTTTGAAAGTTAAAGCTGGTAGACCCAGGAAACAGCCGGAAATCCCTAAATCAGACTCTGGCGATCATAGGCATCGTAAAACCGAGCAAGAGGAGGACGAGGAGTTGCTGGCAGAAAGTAATGCTAGTGTAGCGCCTACCACGCGCTTCGAATCATCCCCTCATTACATAAAATCTGGCGAGTTGCGTGATTATCAGATACGCGGCTTAAATTGGATGATATCACTCTATGAGCATGGTATAAATGGTATTTTGGCTGATGAAATGGGTCTTGGTAAGACACTACAGACTATCTCCCTGCTGGGATACATGAAGCACTTTCGTAATATCCCTGGACCTCATATTGTTATTGTACCGAAATCAACGTTGGCCAATTGGATGAACGAGTTTAAGAAGTGGTGTCCTACTCTCAGAGCTGTTTGCCTAATTGGAGATGCAGAGACTAGGAATACTTTCATAAGAGATGTGATGATGCCTGGAGAATGGGATGTATGTGTGACATCTTATGAGATGGTTATTAAAGAGAAATCTGTATTCAAAAAGTTCAATTGGCGCTACATGGTGATAGATGAGGCTCACAGGATAAAAAATGAGAAATCTAAATTATCAGAGATTCTCAGAGAATTCAAGACCACCAATCGACTTCTTTTAACAGGCACACCACTTCAAAATAATCTCCATGAGCTGTGGTCTCTGCTGAATTTCCTTTTACCAGATGTATTCAATAGCTCTGATGACTTTGACTCATGGTTTAACACAAATAGCTTTTTAGGTGATAATTCTTTAGTCGAGAGGTTACATGCAGTTCTAAGACCATTCCTTCTGAGAAGATTGAAGTCCGAAGTAGAAAAGGGACTTAAGCCTAAGAAAGAGATTAAAGTATACATTGGCTTGAGTAAAATGCAAAGAGAATGGTATACCAAAGTATTGATGAAGGATATAGATATAGTAAATGGTGCAGGAAAGATAGAGAAAATGAGACTGCAAAACATTCTGATGCAGTTACGGAAATGCTGCAATCATCCATACTTGTTTGACGGTGCTGAACCTGGACCGCCATACACTACTGATGAGCATCTCGTCTATAACTGTGGTAAAATGGTAATACTCGATAAATTATTGCCAAAATTGCAACAGCAAGAATCTCGAGTTTTAATTTTCAGTCAGATGACAAGAATGTTGGATATTTTAGAAGACTATTGCCATTGGAGGTGTTTCCAATACTGTCGACTTGATGGCAACACGGCTCATGAAGATCGACAGCGGCAGATAAACGAGTATAATGCGCCCGGTAGCGAAAAGTTTATTTTCATGCTGTCGACTCGTGCTGGTGGACTGGGTATTAACTTGGCTACCGCCGACGTGGTCATCATTTACGATTCCGATTGGAATCCACAGATGGACTTGCAGGCGATGGATCGTGCACATCGTATAGGTCAGCAGAAGCAAGTTCGAGTTTTTAGGTTTATCACAGAGAACACAGTGGAGGAGAAGATCGTCGAGCGGGCCGAAGTGAAGTTGCGCTTAGATAAGCTCGTTATACAGCAGGGACGATTAGTCGATGCCAAACAAACGGCATTAAACAAGGATGAGATGTTAAATATGATCAGACACGGTGCGAACGAGGTATTTGCGTCCAAGGATAGCGCCATTACTGACGAGGATATTGACACGATATTACAGAAAGGCGAAGCCAAAACGGAGGAGATGAAGCAGAAACTCGAGAGTCTTGGAGAGTCTTCGTTACGCAATTTTACTGTCGATGCACCGACAGATTCTGTATATCAATTTGAGGGTGAAGATTATCGCGAAAAACAGAAGATCCTTGGAATAGGCAATTGGATTGAACCACCCAAACGTGAACGTAAAGCCAATTATGCCGTCGACGCTTATTTCAGAGAAGCGTTGCGAGTGTCGGAGCCGAAGGCGCCAAAAGCACCAAGACCGCCGAAACAACCAATAGTGCAAGATTTTCAATTCTTCCCGCCACGACTTTTCGAACTATTGGATCAAGAGATTTATTATTTCAGACAAACAGTCGGCTACAAGGTTCCGAAGAATCCTGAACTTGGATCAGACGCCGCCCGAATTCAGAAGGAGGAACAGCGTAAAATTGATGACGCTCAACCGCTCACCGACGAAGAAATTACCGAGAAGGAGAAGTTACTGCTTCAAGGCTTTACCAACTGGACCAAGCGGGACTTTAATCAGTTTATCAAGGCGAATGAAAAGTATGGTCGCGATGACATTGAGAATATTGCGAAGGAAGTTGAAGGAAAAACGCCGGAGGAAGTTATGGAGTATTCGGCCGTTTTCTGGGAACGTTGTCACGAGTTACAGGATATAGATCGCGTAATGGCACAGATCGAGCGCGGTGAGGCCAAGATACAGAGACGAGCTGGCATTAAGAAAGCACTGGACGCGAAAATGGCTAGATACCGTGCGCCTTTCCATCAGCTCAGGATAGCCTATGGCACAAATAAGGGAAAAAATTATACCGAGGAGGAGGATCGATTTCTTGTTTGCATGCTACACAAACTCGGATTCGATAAGGAAAATGTGTACGAGGAACTTCGTGCCACGGTAAGATCTGCCCCGCAGTTCCGCTTTGATTGGTTCGTCAAATCACGTACCGCGTTGGAGTTGCAGCGTCGCTGCAATACTCTGATAACCCTAATAGAACGCGAGAATCAGGAACTTGAGGAACGCGAGAGACAGGAGAGAAGAAAGAAGGGCAGCAATATAGGAACGAAACCGACGTCGAAGCGAAAGGAGAATCTGCCGGCACCCCAAGACAAGCCCAGGAAAAAAAAGAAATAAACGACTGAGTATATATGCGGCGAGCCTCACTCTGGACTCTAGAACACTTATCACGATTTTTGTGCGTTAAATATGACTGAAATACGGACCACGGGTATTCACACAGGGCGCTTTTTTCTATATATTAAAAATTACATCAATTTTTTTATTCATTTTCACCACAGACATACTCTATGTGTGACTCCAGACTTACTATTTTATATTCCATTGTAAACGAAATGTACTCTTAGATAACGACTGCCAAGTTCATCAGGCCTCATCAAATTGTAGCGACACAAACTAGTTTTTATCATTTTATCAACAATTAATCTCTGAAAATCACGTTACAAAACTAGATAAATTTTGTTGATGCTATGGAATTGTCGACAATTAAACGCCGCAATACTTCCCGATGGACTTAGGCAGAACTTAACATTGCAAGTGGTTTTCATGTGCTCACAGATGTCTGACTAAGAGATGAGAGATAGAGCGACAGAGAGAGAGAGAGAGAGAGAGAGAGAGAGAGAGAGAGAGAGAAGCGTAAGAAAAAAACACTATTTATTTCTCCGGATCTATCAAAACTGTAAGTTGTTATTGAAAATTCTTTTTCTTTATTACTCCAATAACCTTTAAAATTTATCATCATTCTGTATTTATATGTCGGTTGAATTAAGATATTCATACAATTTATATTAATTAAAATCCTGTACTAGCTTAAGTCTCATTAATATATTATACAGGATGATTCAGTTTTAATCTTAACAGACAAATATTTCAAAAATATGCAATTTTACTAAAAAACATTACAGAAGAAACATATATATAATGTTATATTTCGACATACTTATGAGATTTATTAATCGTTGTAATTTGATTACTTTCCACAATTGCCTGAAAGGAAATATAATTTTTATGTGTTTAAGTTTTATACGTCAAATACTTATCGAATTGTAGTGTAGAAAGGGATATCCTCCTCTATATCATACTTTTATTTGAAATGTTTTTTTGTAAAATTATATATTTTAAAAATGTTTGTCTGGTAAAATTAAAATAAATCACTCTGTTAAAATTAAAATGAATCATTGCTGTAAAATTCTTTTTTTATATAATCTTTAAAAAAAATGGTGGTTTAATATATAGTGATATATAAGTTGATTTTAGCCAAACATTATTCTATAATATTCTTCATCGCATTCTTAATTTCAAATGCAACTATGAATTAATTTCAATGAGAAAAATTGATGTTCCATCATTCGGAAATTGCAGCTTTTCAATACACGTCGGATCCCATAGCGTTTCTAGTAAAAATGTAAACACTTAGATAGTTTTATATTTAAGTTTACATACACAGTACATGTCAAATAAGAATTTGCAAAAAAATTACATTT
>NW_017259582.1:693692-707861 GCF_001594045.1 Atta colombica | reverse complement strand
TGGGTGTATATATACACATGTATATATATACATATATATATATATGCGCGCGCGCGTGTGTGTATGTATATATATATATATATATAAAATGTTATACTTCGATATTTATGAGATTTATTGATCATCGTAATTTGATTACTTTCCACAATTGCCTGAAAGGAAATACAATGTTCAAATTTTATACATTAAATATTGATCAATACTTGTCGAAACTATATTATACTTATTATATATGAAAGCCTAGCAATTATAAGCGTAATACTCCAATGTTTAATCGCAAATATCAGAATGTTCTGTGAAGAATGTGCACTGAAAAATAGAAACATTTATGATGGTCGAATTTATTATTAAATGAAAAAAATGTGAACGCCACATAGTTATTTAAGTTTTTAAAATAGGTACTGATATTAGATAAATATTTATATTGTTTTCGTTAACTAACAAATTACGCGAAAAAATAATGAATCCAATATATGAAAATTAAATTTCGAATATAAAATTTCTTTGCATACAATGCAAAAGATTAAAAGATATGATGTACATTGTGTGACTATACATACAACTTAAAAAGAAAACATTTTGACATTGATTTTTTTGTTGAACATACTGAAAGCCTCAAAATTCTATACAGAATATAACGTCCTAATTTCATACTTTTATATAATCGTCACAATCGCTATTTTTCTTTCGATCCAGAAAGTCATAAAAATACAAATATTCTCAAAAATTACATATAATCTTTACATATAATCGCTGGCAATCAATTGACAAAAAGAAAGAATTCATGTTGTATTAACATTTTTAATTGTGATCTAGACATGTGATTAGAATATATTAAAAGGCAAGTATAATATATTATAATTACAATCATTACATCTTACTTTCACACAATTTGAAAAGTTCACATCTATAACGAGTTAAAAATTAATAGCCACAGTGCTTATATGCAACGTAGGACTCGTGGAAAATTTACTTAAAACTAAAGTAATTCATTTTATCATTTCTATTTTTTTTTTTCACTGTATTCCTTTAGCATTTTTTTTCCTTTTAACAATCATTCTCAAAATCTATTGATAGTATCGGTATAATTCAGATTTAATCGGCGATGAAATACATTTAGTTTTCAGCAAATATGTATCCACGGTGAATACACAATTTAATAATAGCATGTTCGTATATATTTATAATTATCTATGGCAAGAATCCGCTCATTTTAAGACATGTATTGCATTACATTCATATATTTACGTAGTTCAACTATCATTGAAAAGATCAATTACGCAGAACAGCAATTAAAGATAAAAGAAGAATTAGAAATTATCGAACTGATAATCTGTGAAGTAAATAATTTTACAAATTACTTTTACGTTTCCCTGCAATGTTGACAAGCAAATATAATATAAATCGCTTCCTTGAATCATAAAAGATGTTTGTAATATTAAAGCTAAAAAAATTCAATACAGAACAAATAAATATTTGATTTAAATTTAAACTGTGTTTCGCAGTTACAACGTTCGGAAACAATCACAATTTTCGTATATCTATACGAACATCATCAAGATAACGAATTCTGAAATAAGTCTAGAGTTTATATTCTATACATGACTTCCTAACGCTTCAATGATTATATTTGCGCTACATTTCAAAGTCTGCGATAGCGACAATAATAGGATAATAATACTGGCAAATTGTATGGCGGCTTTCAAGCAGACTTTTTATCCCTAGAGAATGAATATTTTCTAGCGAATATTTTCGTGTGTGTTCATCTAAGTACGTATACTACAATATATTATTTAAAATCTACAATATTTTGTAATTGTGTTTAACAATATCAATGCTTTCATTTGACAGATACGTGGTGCTATAGAAGATTTAAGTCACCTATCAAATAATTTTTACAATTTATATCCTTCCCCGATTTTGATTATTCGATAAACGATAATTACACGTACATTTTCGCGCGTTCGCAGCAATCTGTTCTTATGTTACTAAGATAATATTGACTCTTACTAAATTGTCAAATAATTATTTCTGGACACTTGAATAAACGTGCGGATAAAAATTTTTGCTTTATCGTCTAATATATATAGTACATTTTCCTATAGTGCAGTTGAAAAAGAATTCAGTTTACTACATGACAATGTTGCTATTTGATTAAATACATTTCAGGTATATTTTCATAAATCACTTCTTGTTTACGTTCATCTACTTTTAATGTAAATGTAAGAAAAAAAAACAACGTTTTTCACATGATTTGTATAACAAATAAAGTAATCGCAACATTAAAAGTATACAATGAAATATTAAAAATTCTTCGCACACTTACAAAGTAATAATGCAATTAAATAATTCTATTTAGCGCTATTTATATACAGTGTTCCATCAGAAACAGAGGCAATTAAATACATATAAAATATATGATACATAGATTTGAAAAAATTCGGAAAATAAGTAAAACATGATTGGACAGGACTATTCTTAATATTTAATACAAGTAAATACAA
Source organism: Atta colombica (assembly GCF_001594045.1). NCBI lineage: Eukaryota > Metazoa > Arthropoda > Insecta > Hymenoptera > Formicidae > Atta > Atta colombica. Next base: position 705,357 of record NW_017259582.1, on the reverse strand, counting down.
GTAAATACACAAAATTACTATATACAACTTGTATGGCAATTACGAAAAGAAAAATTAAATCTTTGATCAAGATATTCAGATGTTCTGTTTCTGAAGAATCATTCTATATAAAAAAAGTATTCTTATATCTATATAAAATAAATAAACTTGAAAAATATAACAGAACTATTATCAGAATAAAATAAGAGGAATGAATATTAAGTCAAATGCCGAGTTTACAATAGCCAGCTTATTTAAATAATAAAACATTTATGTATTTTTTTACATAACAATTCACAAATAATCATCTAAATCAAATATATGTATCTCTTTTATAATTCTATCTTACTATGTAAAATTACTAACGAGTCGGACAAATTCTTATGTCCAAGATGCTAGAAATCAATCCAAGATCTCGGATGGAGAAAGAATTGATCAATCGCATTATAGTTATGTGACCGTACTGTTCAAATGTGATTTGTTAATTCTTTCTCGTGCTGATTTCTAGCATTGTGTGTGTTGATAAAGCTTAAAAGAATATTTGATTGTGGAAGCCATAAAACGTCTTAACGTTAAATAATTGATTGTAATCAATTTATCATACACAAAATAAGTTCTTCCTCATAAGTCTTTAGTAAGTATTTCTTGATGTTAATAGGTGTCTCACTAATGTATTTGTATAACTTCATATATTTAAACTATAAATACGAATATTTGCTTAAAACGGCCATTGCACGCTCAATAAAGATATAATTTACATTACGAAATAAAATATTAAAGATTATCTTTGTGAATAAATTCAAACGAGTAAAAAATTGACTATTGCTATGTAATGTGATAAATTAATGTTACATGAAAAAGAATTGTGCAGGATGCATATGAAAATGAAACGTCAACAGAAATGTAAACGTTTTTAAATTCAATATTTTGTCTATACTTTTATATATGGATAAGATGGAAATGATCTAAGTTAAAGATTTAATCGAAAATCTCTTAGATGCCTCCAAGGGGGTGGATCAGGGGGTGGAGGCAAAGGGACTGGTTACGGGCGGCAATGGCCTCTCTTCCTACCACCTTCGTTATCCTCATCCTCGCCACCCCTTCGTACTTCCGTATAACGTTCACCCTTTACACTTACGATCTTATTGTCAAGATACCGTACCAACTTCTTAGGCTCTGTTTTCGGCGCGACTGGACGGTGTTCGCGACAATCGTCGTCCCTATCAACATAACTATATCGTGCGATAATACGAGACTTCAACTCCTCATCGTTCAATCTTGCCTTATTACGACCATTGGGCTGAAACAAATGATTTTTAATCCGCCATTTAAATCATATCGCTTTTATATAATTAAGCAACGTCGCTACGAAATCTCACCGTTAGAAACGTGAGATTGCTCACGATGCTTTGACCCGCTTCCTGACGATGTAATGCGAGTTGCGCGGCTTTCGCTATATCGCCTCCAGCCACTGCTAAACAATGCCTCGCTTCGGCAGGACTTGCCGCCGGAAACATCTCTTGCAGTAGAGCCACCTGATGCCAAGAAGATTCCTAAAAAAAGTTATAATAGATGCTCGAAAACACATCTCGTACATGTCTACGTCCGGTGTTTCTCTTACTTCTGAAAAGTATTCTCCACTGGAATCGCTTCCAGCGTCACTCGTTTCCGAGAGATGATGGACTCGCATTCTTTGTGTACCGGCCGGCAGTAAAGCAGCCAGACTGATGTGATTCAGCGGATCACTATGGGACTGGCAATTTTCATTCTCCTTACTCTCCTGCTTCAACTTACTTTCTACATCGAGCAACCATTTCGACACAGCCTCTTTCTCGATAGTAGAAAACTCAGGAAGGCAGGCAGATACCATTTCGCATAGTCCATCCACATCTAAATTTTCTTCCAATGCACTTTCTTCTACCATACTCACTACATAACTGAGCACAATGTCATCTATTAAACTAAAACAAGAGAATATCTATTAATGTCCCCATCATAATAAAAAATTTATTGGAGAAAAATCAAAATTATATAGACATTTACAAAGCATTTGTGGTTTATTCAAATCCGGTGTAATAAAAACAATAATTATTATTACATAGAATGTTATTGTATTACAAATGTAATTATGACTGTTTTTCTTTTACGAGACACAGTGATTCATTGAATGTTAAAAGCTAGAGCTACATTCTGTTTTACATATGATGCATCATTTATCCTTGTTCGATAAATAACAAGGATAAATGAACATCATGTCTATCATGTATGAAATGAAACGCAGCTTTGAATGATATTTGTATCAACTGTTAAAAGGAAAACAACCTGATTAAACCAGATTAATGAAAATAATTATAGAGATGAAAAAGATGGATCTATACCTCAATTGAGCGGTGGGTACCTGCTTCCTAACAAAACTAAATAAGGCCTTCTTTACCAGTTCCTCCTTCTCATCCATCGTCCGGCTCATCCTGCAATCGTCAAACTCGTTAATATACGTATTACCTTCGGTAAGGCTAAAAATATTCGATCAAATATCAACGATGTTCGGATCCGTACGACATAAAAGCAAACACACCCGACCAAACACTTCCGCGAGTTCCCAACCTCCGCGAGCGAGGTCGTTCTCAAATGCTCTCGCGGAGTCGCGGTTAGTCGCGGTCTGATTCTGACTGGCGATGCGACGAAAAATGTTCCTCGCGCGTACGTGCGACAACGTTCATTGATCCTTTATAATATAGGTTAAGGGAGACGAGAGGGCAGCAGGTCTCTAATTCGTCAGCGGTCAGCCCTCAAGTGCCCTTACGCGCGAGATGCTCCAACGACGGTTCCTCGAGAAGGGAGACAGAAGCAATTGATTGTGATTGATCACGCGGAATATTTGTGTCGCATATAAGATGGGGTGAATAAGTCGGTAGGTAAATAGATAAAAAGGATAGATAAACGGAAAGGATATTAGGGAAAGCGATAATCGCGATTGCTTGGCGATGACAGAACGGTGGATCACTGATGGCACAAACCGCGCCGGTCGCTCGCTCGCAAGACAAAAAACTTGGCAGAAACGGTACGAACCTGACTTTGAAACCAGGCTACCTCAATCGGGACACTCGAGTTTGCCTGCAACGCCAAACAACGAAGATAAATTTCGTATACAAACAACGCTAGTCGATTTGACAGTTTGACGAGGGGAGGGGTGGACGCGTAGAGTGGAGTAGAAATCCTCAAGATAGAGATCAGACAACGCTGACTATTCCGTGATTGGCTCTGCTATGTTGTTATGAAAGAGGATTTTGAGAGAGAGAGAGAGAGAGAGAGAGAGAGAGAAGAAGAAAAAGAACGTTGGTCTGCGCATGTGCAGTAAGTCTGTAGAGTTAAAATATCTGTATAGAGTTAAAATTTTTGAAGCTGAAAAAATCTTTCACAACTCACGCAGATTGTGTTTATGTTGTATATATATGTATATACATATTTAAAGATACCTTAAAGTATAAATTATGCTTTCTCTCTAATCAGAGCTGTAAGTTTTTGAAAATCCTTTACTGTGTGATTGGCTAATTCTTATGGCTCCTGTACACAGAACACGACAAAGCTTGCCGCGCGGCGGAAGTTGTTCGCACTAATCAATAATTCTATGGTCGATATTCATAGGCCGATATTTATAGATTTTATATTCAAGATTTTTTTACATTCAGATTTTATATTCAAGACCGTCTTAAGTACAGTCTTAAGAAGTCACGAATCAATCAGAAGGTTGCATTAGCGTCTTAAGACATTACTTAAGTCGGTTTCCGTGTCTCCAAAAGATGGCAATAAATCTTACGTCATACGCCAATGCTTGTGCGTTACTTACGCTCTACAATTTAAGTCTAAATAAGTTTTATGACATTTAAGTCTAAATAAGTTTTATGAATTTTAAGTCAAATAAATTTTATGAATTCTTGTGTTCAGACTCTAAATAATGTCTTAAAACGCTAATGCAGACGGTCTTATATTCTTGAATATAAGATCTGACTATGAATACTGGCCATAGTCAGATTTTTACATTCGAGACCGTCTTAAATATAATTTTAAGAAGTCACGAACCAATCAGAGGATTGCATTAGCGTCTTAAGACATTACTTAAAACGATCTTGAAATAAGATTCGACTATGGCCTATAGGGGATATTCATAATCGAGTCTTTCAAGACCGTCGGCATATGACGTACGATTTATTGCCGTCTCTTGGAGACACAGTAATAAATTTTATCATACGTGAAAGCTTGTGCGTTACTTACGTCTACAATTTAAGTCTAAGTAAGTGTTATGACAATTTTTGCGCTCAGACCCTAAATAATGTCTTGCAAAACTTATAGAAATAATATAATATTTCTGCGCGGCAAAATAATCGTTGGGTCGACTTAAGCTAGTCACACACACTTTCCGTAACAGTGGCCTAGTTTCTACCAAGAATTTAATCCGGATCAGAATGTAAGAACCAATTACAGTCGAGCATTCCCCTGTCGTTCGACTGTAATAAGAGAATACTCGACTGTAGTTGGTTGGTTCTTATACTCTGATCCGATTTCCTCGATCAGGAAACTAGATCAGTAACAGTAAGAGGCTCCGCACAATAAAAGGAAACAGAGAACAGAGAATAAGAATTTTAACCTATCAGAAACTATATATTCCACAATACATGATTTCTGATAGATTGAAATTCTCTGTTCTCTGTTCCTTGTTCCTTTTATTGTGCGGAGTCCCTAAAGTTTTCGACCAATCGACATTACTCGATTGGCCGCAGCACAGACTTTTGCATAACGCATAACATATGAAAGAATAAATCAATCAGAATCATTCCTTTCTTCCCTTTCTATGGAAAAGAAGAATTTCGATTGGTCGATTCCTTTATGTACTATGCATTATGCGTTATGCAAGTGTCTGTGCTACGGCCATTAAGGTCATTTCACACAAACTTGCAGTCGCATAAGCATATGCATAAAGAATATCATCTAATCATATTTTACGTTTGTCTTTATGACAGAAATGTGATTGGATTATTTTCTTTACGCATGTGATTATGCGGCTATGCAAGTTTGTGTGGAATAGGCTTTAAACGGGGAGGACTCTTGCCTAACGCATAATACATAAAGCATAAGAAATTCAAGAGTTCTTTATTTCATGGAAAGGAAGAAAACGGAGGACTTTAATTGATTTATTTTTGGATGACCGAATCGAGCAACGCGATTGGTCGAAATTCTGCGTTTACGATTATTGTGAGGCTGTTTTTTCATACTGACGCTTGACGGTCATTTTTAGCATCAAAATAGGTCACTTGATTAAAATTGGCACTTGGTATTCGTCAATTTTGATCACGTGACTTATTTTGCCACTAAAAATGAACTCAAGCATCGGTTAAAAAGATACCTTAAGGGCCTTAAGGTTTAAATACCTATTGTAGATCCGGGCTTACGATAAGTAAGAGCGGTTCCTAATGATTATAATTATAATTCCTAACGATTTATAATTCAATAGTATAACTTAATATAATAAGTTCAATAGTAGTGAATTTTTAATTTTAATTAATATCTCGCTTCGCGGGAAAGAGCGACATTTTTTTCTACCAAATCTTTTCATTTCCTGCAAAAACGCGCCGAATAAGCCTAGTCATCCAAATTGAAGGGAACATTCTAAAAAATTATCAGTTGTCAATTTTAACGATTAATATCTCAATTTTCAAGACAGAGGGACTTTTTTTTGTAAAATCTTTATTTTTACGTGAAAACATATTAATTAAGTTATTTTTATTAAAATTTGTGATAACCGAAATATTCTAACATTTTATCCTGAAAATTATGTTCAAAGAAAAGCGTCTGTAGGAATTTTAATTTGGGAATTTGATCTTCCAGATTTTCTTTTCAATTAGCGTTTTATTTTTTTAAGTTGAATATCAAAGATGTCAAATTTATATCTTTCAACGCATCAACGCGAATAAAAAAAGTTTACATTTTTATTTACACTCGTATAAAGACTCGCATTTTTTTCGCGTAAAATCCTGCATCTCTTTATAAAGACAGCCTCTGTACGTATAATAAAAATTTTAGTATATTCAAAACTGTACGTAATAGCCATTTATTTGTAAGATGTATCATCATTCATTACAATTTACATCTATAATTCAATCGCGTACAATGCGAGTATCGTCAATGACAATTTATTCATATATCCAATATATAAATAATTATAATTCGCAACGAATCGATACATAATACATTATCATTTTCATCAGACAAGATAAGTTATACAACACAAGTCTAAAGTTTAAAAATTCAGATTTTCACAACATAAGATCCACGTCCGCTGACAAGACAATCAAATTCGTTATAAGCGGACACTATATTATTCTTTTAAAAATAAATGCGCAATCTATAGCAGATGCTTGTATCATTTGTATATATGAAGTTAATACATGTAGATATTTAAATAAATATACATTGCGAGAAAAAATACGCGTTTGACTAGCGGAAATATCTAATGTATTGTACCTTCTTTGAAATTCTCCAAACTCTATAGTAAGATTTAATCTTCAATTAAAGATCTCATTACAACAGCAAAATTAAAGGTAAATTTTCTAAAGTATTCTTAATAGATTCCAAAAATAACAATCTGTTTTGTTTTGGTTCTTGGTTCTCATATGATGACTCTGATTCAGTTTGTTGTTATAATGCATTTTTTCGCTTGAGTTTAAAAAAACAAATTGCAGATATTCTTACACTAGTTTCCATTGAAATTTGTAGGATAATCCAATTATTACATAGATTATAAGATATCTCTATATCTTATTTTACTATGTCACTTTCTTTTCTCTCAAGGGCTGTTTTTCATTATGCTCGATTTCGTTGTCCTCGCCAACGTCAGCGGAAGCATAATCAAGAGATTCTTTTTTATTATTATCTTTATTACAACTTAATTCTTCTTCGACAATGTCTTGCTGTTGCTCTAGAAAATCTGTAGGTACAAACTCCATTTGGTCTTCATTATCGTTTAAATCTGGCGGAGCTGGCAGTTCACAAAAATGTAGTCTCTCGTCTCCATCGTTAATTTCCTCGCCACCTGAATCATCTTCCTCGTGTAAACTCATAAGTTTTTCAAAGTCTGAAGAAGCTGTGACTTCGTTATTCTCTGAGAATATCTCTGTCGGGCTAAGAGGTATATCTAAAGGCTCCAATTTTACAGTCGCACATGGAGACATTGGCGTGATGGGTCGCTGCAGACGTATTTTGGTAAAAGGTCTTGACTCTATAGATTCGGACTGTTGTCGCTTTTGCGCACGCTTAGGACTAGAAGACATAGACACCCTTGAAGGTGATGTTTTATTCTCTTTGGATTCGGTGGTACTTCTAGGAACTACATGTTGAGACGACAATGGCTTTGTTTGAGGTATAAGTAACGGTGATTTTGTATTCTGTCGATATAAAAGAATATAAATAAATTAAATAAATTAAATAAATTAATTAAAATTTTCCATAGACATTGACTAATGTAATTATATAATAAATCTGATGTCTGACTTACTTGAGATGAGGGACTTGGACCGGCTAGTCCCTTCACTTGTAACGCTTCAGCGGCATTCAATAGTTGCGGCAATTTATCGTGAGCGATATTGACTTCTCCACGGTACATGAATTTAACCAATGCCTCCACCTCCCAAAATTTCAAATCCTTCATTAGAATAATAGGATGTTGACACGGATTCTCCCGTAACAAATCTGCCAGGTAGTCGCTGCAGGAAGATAAAATCATTTTATGACATTTCAGAGACCGCCCTTCACACGCCAGGGTCACATCGACGAACTGTTCTGTGTCCAGTAATGACGGGAAGCTATTCTGCATATTACTATGGTAACTATTCCACCTTAGGCAAACCTGAAACATGGAGAAAAAGATGAGTTTAATAGAAATCTCTGTATCGAATTATACTTTCATCTTATAACAGATATAACATTCGCAATGAATCTCTGTACTTCTGTAGGTTGCTGATGCACAACATTGTGGGATCCTTGATTAGTTTGTCGCGATGGCATTTTGATAGTTGTAGGTGCAACTTGTTTCACTTTCAACGGAATAGTTTTTAATACGAGAGTCTTTGGTTGCCGTTGTTGCTGCTGTTGCTGTGACTGCTGTTGCTGAGGTAGCGGCGCTGGTGCGATGTTACGAATGTGAGGTCTCACTAAGGATTGCGTTGCAATCCTTATTGCTTTCGAACTTGTACTGCCTTGGGACGTTGACTGTAAAACTAAGACAAAAAAATAAATTTGTTATATGGTATATGTAAGTCGAAAGAATGCTGCGAAAAGAATGTCAAGAGCAATTTAAATAGCGATGATAATTAATTTAGATTTAAATTCTGATTATGAATGTTGAATTCTGTAATTCTAATTCTTTACTTGAAGAATTATGTAATTAGAAAAATCGTTTAATCAAAATTATTTTATTAGTTGAAAAACTTGAATTTAATTAAAATTTCATTTCCATTAGAATTAGAAGTTATACGAAAGTTTAAAATTAATGCCCATTTCTACTAACGTAACTTCAATCAGTTTGCATTTCTAAGTTCAAAAAATCAATTCGTGCGCGCAATTCAAGAAATTACAAAATATGATATACAAATGAAATATTCACACGAAATTATTTAGAGCACTTAAGATTCGACTGTCATAAGTTTTGTTTCTTGCCTGTATTCACATTATAAGTAAGTTCTAATAAATCGTTTATTATAAATAAATATAAAATATAAAATATTAATTGTGAAAGAAAGAGAGAGAGATAAATTTATTAAGAAATAAAAATGAGAAAATAAACATTTTATAGTTGCATTTATTGCATATAATAATCTTTTATTATACAATATTAAATTGTAAATACATATTTGACTAATTGAAAAAAAAATGTATCACAAGCAAAAAAATTAAAAAAATTTTAATATTTCGCTCAATTATTATAACAACAATTTCGATAATTAGTTTAGTTACGCCGTAAATGTATTTAATATGCGGATATCTTGTTATACATTAATAATCACACGAAATAAAATATGAATACGTTACATGTGTACTCGTATATTTCAAATAATCACATATATAATCTTGTATTGAAATACACAGATATGCATTTCAACATGTATTTTATGACATTCGTGTATTAAAAATTACACGGATTAAAACATGGATATAAATATTAATTACACGTAACACGTGTATTTAAATAAACGTGAAATAGATCACTATTAGATACAATGTATTCGATCGAAGGAAACTAATTTTAAGCGAGAAGACATCGATTATTTGTTCTGTATGAAAAATGCAGGGTTGATAAGTTAATGTTTTTTTTTAACTGAATAAAGTTAAAGTTAATGGCCTTACAAAATTAATAAAGTTAAAAGTTGAAGGAATAAAAAATTAATTTAACGTAAGTTAAGTAAATCTTGAATTAACTTAAATTAAAAAAAAAAGTTAATTTTGAAAAAATTATTTTTTAGATCAAAATGTCGCAATTTTTCTTAAAATGAGATTAAATAACTACAATATAAATTATTAAGTAATTAAATTTTTAATTTTTTTATTCATATAAGTATATAACATATAACGATATAACTATATAAGTTATATCGTTATGTGTTATATACTTATAACACAAAAAACAGTCAGCACATCGAGAAGATACAAGATCAGTGATTACTTTTTAATAAGTCTTAAGACATAAGAAATTGACCAATTACAATGCGATCGAATGCGAGAAGAATATTTGATTGTAATTGATCTATTTTTTATGACTTAAGGCTTAAAATTAGATTTAGACTGCTTATGGCATTAGGCATAACCGCATAAACCAATCAGAGGACTGTATTATCTTAAGAAATTACTTAAGATGGATCTCTTAAAATATGTACAGATTACGAATATACGCTCTTATTATATCTTATTATTTTTCTAAGATATTTAAGAGATAAAAAAATTTTTTAACTTAAAAAAAAATTAAAAAGTTAACGTTTCAAAGTAACTTAGTTAAGTTAAAATTTAATGCATTTAAAATTAACTGAGTTAAGTTAATAACTTTTAACTTAAAGTTAAAAGTTATTAACTTTTTAATTTTTTTTAACTTTTAACGTTTTAACTAGTTATTATCCAAACCTGGAAAAATGCTATTTTAATTCATATTTTTCAAGATTACAATTTTTTCAATTAGATTGCAAAAGTCTTCTCCGTTTTCTTAGGCTTCTGGCCTGTGTTACACCTCAATGAAAAAATTGAACTTAAACTTGAAGAAATTTAGAAAGTACCCTAATGATATTTTATATTTACCATGATAACGTCTGCCGATCAGTCTGCCCCCGTGATGTACCCTGAGATGCCGGTGCAGATTTGTCGTTCCGCACTGACGCGGATTCGCACCGCCTCGAACGACAACCGCCCCGCAGATGCGGCACTGGGCGCGCAACGGATCGTCAGTGCATAGATCGAAGTGTGCCCAGACCGCACTGGGGTTCGCCATGGCACGTAGGCTACGCGCGTGGGAACGCACGCGGTGCGTGACGCTTCCATGCCAGCCAGACGATGACGAGGACGACGTCGGCGGCAATGCCGTCGACGGCAATGCCGTCGGCGGAGGCGGTGTCGTTGACGCAGCCGGCATGCTTGATTCGTCGAAATAACTGTCTTCTTCGTTCTTCGGTTCCTGCTTCATCGCCGGGCTCCTCTTGATATTCGCCGTGGAGGTTGTCGTCGTCGCGACGTTACGCTCTTTGATACCGCTGCGCCGCAGGTTGACAATGTTCGATGGACAGACTCGACGCGACCCTCGCCTCTCTGAAACTTCCCCGAACGAACAATCTGATAAATTTGCGAGTCACCACTTCTCACCCATGTCACCGACATTTCTTTTTTTTTTTTTAATGACTCGGTTAATAATCGTTGCAGACACATTTTATGACATCGAAGATCGTGTTTTATTGGGTTCAGTCGTTACGTAGGTACGACTTTGCGCTGGGTATTCCTTATCGTTTAAATGTCGATATAATCACCGCCGCTTTTTATAGGAACGCACGACTTACAGTAGCGAGGCATTAAAATAGGCGTCACACGCGCGCTAGGCTTGATAGGCAACGTCTTCATCAACACTGGGATAACGATGGGTAAACAACAAACTTAATTTTTATAAAAGAGGGATGATCCATCCGCATAAATTTCTTAATCCTATCCTATTAACGATTACCACAGCTGATAAATGAAAAAAAAAGTGAATTTTGATTAGATTATTTAATAATAGTACGAAGTGAATTATGATGAATATTTAAGAGTCGTAAACATTTTTAGCCGTCACGTCGGTCGGACATCTTGAATAATGCTAATGTCAGCAGTAATGTAACTTTTAAACATTGTAACTTGAAAAATACTTAATGAAAAAATATTTTATTATAGTGTTTTGAAAAGTTCTTGAAGTAAGCTACGAATGATAATTAATTATGAAAGTATGCGATAAAAAATGGGGAATTCCGTTTAAAAATTTCAAAGTGATCTTGACAATGTCATCCAAAGTTAAATCGATGTGTGATTGGTACCTTATATCCCCTTCGAAGTCGCATAAGTCGCTTTTGTCTGAAATCTTTTTCAATCCTGTGTCACCTTCTCGAAATTATCTGGATGTTCTAGGATA
>NW_017259582.1:687399-693592 GCF_001594045.1 Atta colombica | reverse complement strand
CACACACACACACACACACACACACACACACACACACACACACATGTATAGAACCGTAAAGATCGGAACAATGAAAGATTCTTGAGATCATTTTGAGACGAAAATCCTAATACCAAAATGTTGAGAGAAAATACTTTTTTTTACATAATAAATATCAATAATTAGAAATATCAGTAATTGTATTTTCGCATACATAATCTTTATATTGATATTTACAAGAGGCAATAATTAGCTTTCACTTTTAGCATTTTGCGTCATGCCATACTCGAACGCACAAATTTTAGACGGTATAATTTGCTAACTTTAAATGATTATAATTCAAAAATTATTATAGCCTCGACATTTTGGGATTATAATTTTCATCTCAAAATAATTTTAGGAATTTCCTCTTAAACGTTGTTCCGGTTTTTACAGGATACTCTATATATATAAATAGATAGCTAATCAAAAACTTTCTTAGATAAAATCATGAAAATTGATAGAAATTTGATCTCTTTTCTGTTCCTGCACTAAACTGCTCTAGAATTCTTTTTCTCGCTTTCGATAAATATTAAATGTATATCTATCTCACTTTAAGTTCTAAAAGTGTACACTAGTTCAGCCACAGAAAACAAACCTTTTATTGTAGCATCATTTGAAAGTTGCTATTTTTTAATCGTATTAAAAAATATCTATCCATTTGCTTTTTAATAAATGCACTTTAATATTTTTGTGTTAGATTAATGAAATAAGTCAGTTAGTGTAAGAAAATTTAAAAATAAGATGTAGTTTGCAAGTATGTATATTACAAATTGTATATTTTTTTGAGAAGTAGTAAAGTAATATAATCTTGTTTACATTAATAGATTACTTAATAGATAACTTATTAGTCTATGCATTAAAATACAGTTGTAAAAAAATCAATAATAGATAAAGATATTTTTCAATTTAATTAGACAAAATAGTAAATAATAGTAATTTTCAAATGATGCTACAGCAAAATCTGTCCTTTTTTTATAATTTTGTCTGAGGAAACATCTGATCTCATAATCTACAAAATATCACAGTTTCATCCAATTTAATTTTTTTAAACGGGGTGTTTTTAATAATTCTAAACTTAAATAAATCCATAATTTAAATTTTAACGCTTTTGCAATAAATTAAAATTTATGATTTTTACAATTACATTTTTATACTTATACAGCATAGAAGTTTACAGCAATATTGCTACAATGTTGCAACATTGTACATTGCAATGTAATGTTTCAGAAATATTGTTTAAATATAGAAATGTAACGTGATTTTAAGTTGCAGTAATATTTTTAAAAAGTTATGAAAATAAATAAATAAACTACTTTGAGCTTAAATACTTATGTATGCATGTACAATTTATGATTCATCAAGCTTTATCTAATATCAATCAATTTTACATATATTATTATTTATATTTGTGATTAAATAATTATGTACATAAAAAATCTTTTATCATAAATGACATTATAAAGTATTCCAATAAAAAAAATTTCACAGTATATAACATTATATTCAATTTAACATTATATGTAAATATATAGTTATGCATATTCTAATTACTCACGTAATTACATAATTTTAAATAATGTCTCATTTTTATATAAAATTAAAAAATACATAAATTCCTCTTGTATTTATATATAGATAATAATTTGTATACATTTATATGTACATATATTTATATGACCTGTTATAATTTATATATATATATACACACACACACACACACACACACACACACACACACACACACACACACACACACACACACACACACATTTCATATATATTTCAGTTTACTACTATTCTGCATATAAAAATTAATAACAATTCGAAATCTTTTCTTCTTTAATTTCTTTAAACCTTCTTTCATTTATGAAATAAATGTTTTAACTTACACATCTTTTTAATAATATCTATTGATTAGATATTTTATAGTTATACCTCTATTAACATACAGCGTTTTCGGTTCGATCGAATTTGCATTAACTTGTGTTGGATTAATGTTTGCTATGGTTGATGTTACATATTCTAACAAAAGGAGAGCACGAAACGTCATTAATTCAACCCAGATTGGTGCAAACCCGGTCGGCCAAAAACGCCAATACAGAGTTCATAGATCATCGAAGCAGCAATTATGATTGAGATCAAGCGACGCGAGCTAAGATACAGCTTTAGGATGAGTAACAATTTGACGAGGGGAACATGAAATTAATTCCCAAATTCAAGGGGAAATGTTATTTTTATTATAAATTTATTTATTTTAATTTATTTTTTTTTCATATGTATTTCAAAATGTAACGCTAATACTTATTTTAACAAAAAAAAATTTAATTAATTAATTTTATAATTTCTTAAATATGTGTTAAATTGTAATATTACATTGCAATGTTTCTGCAACGTTGCAATCTTGCGGAAATTTCTGCAACATTCCTATAATATTTCGGTGCTGTATGGGTAACAACTTTTTATATACTATAACAATCTTCATATCGTTTGAGCGGAGCAAGGCAAACTACGAATTTGTTACGAAACTCGCAACATAATCGTTCTCCACTCCACACGCGTTCCCGCGCCATCTTTCCTATTTTCTTGTTTTTTTTTCCTCCCTATACGAGTAGCCGTACTATATCGAAAGCCCGCGTGTGCGCATCATACATGAGGCCGCGTTTTGACGTTTACATCGGTTACGTTATACATCGAGTACTTCGTTTCTCGTGACATGAAAGAGCGTCGATACATTTCTCTTTCTCCGACACGTTGAGAAACGTCATCTCACAACTCCACGTTATCATCTTCGTCCTCCACCTATTCGCATCAGTTCCCTCTCTCCGCGCGCGCGCTTCGTACACCTACTCTTTGTCCCGCGTCGTTCGCGGCGTTCGTTCTTGGTCGTTCGCGAGAATCGGCGCCCGGCCGGTTATAAAACACGGCGACTGTGACAAGTGCACGCGACACAGCATGCTACGAAAGCGCGATTGCCCAGTGCCCTACACTCGTATCTAACTTCGTATGATCGGTGTGACGCGACCGCGTTACAGATCTTCGAAATCGCAATTAACAATCTTTGATGTCATATCAAACATCGTACAATGTATTCCCGATCGATTCGCGGAAGCGCATCGCTATCTCACCTCTCCGAGTGTTCCTCTGGTTTTACTCGTCGCGATAATGCCACGGCGTGTTGCTCGCCGAATGATCGGACTGGACGGTCGTTTCCCGCGGCTTTGCCGACAGACGACGACGACGACGAGGATGACGATAGAACAATATCGTCGAATCCGTGGAGAGATCGACGGTCGCGCGTATCCGTCTCGCGCTCGCGCCTATTCTCTCTCTCTCTGCCTCTTCTTGCTCATTCAGCGTTCTCGTACGATACTTTATCCGCTTTATCCTCGTGAGATGATGCAGGCGAAGATTGTCGGCCACGCGCCACCCTTCGACGACACGATATATCCTGATATATATCGCGCGCCGGTCAAACTCAAGACTCGCGAGAGATCGTTAACGTTAATTTTTCGTAGTTGCGACACGAATTGGGTGGTGGCCCCGTGGCTGACCGCGCGCGCGCTATGCCGCAGAGCGGGACGATTTTCTCCGAAGCCGAACCCGGGAGTGACTAAAATCGAAATCGGTGAACGAACAGGGGCGCGTCAGGACGCGCATGTGCGACGGCGTCGCCGGTCGTCGACGCATATTGTCCGTGCCGCTGCCGCCTGCCGCGTCTCTTCTCTTCGGGTCTCCAGTCTCCGTTCCGCTCCGCACGTCCCAGCATGTTCGCTCCGCTCCGTGTCGCTAGCGTGTGCCAGCGTGTGCGCGCGCGTAATCTCTCCCTTCCACTCTCAATTTGCCGTTCCCCCCCCCTCTCTCTCTCTCTCGTTCGCTCGCTCTTTTTCTCCTCGCCGTCTGCTTGAAATTACTAACCGACCTGACGATGTTCGATCCGAAAGTCCCGAAACGCTTCCGTCGACACGCGCGAATTCCGTTTCCGATCGATCGAAACGTCGGCATTGTCGACCGACTCTATCGGCTCACAGACTCGCTGCTTTCAACTTCCGCTTCCTCTCACTTTTGCCGCGATTGAGTTGGAACATTGAAATCGTAGAGCGAACGTAACTCTTCATGTGATTCAGAAAATATTATCATAAAATATAAAGAGGAAGATAGAACACGATTCGATTTTTACTTGTATGCGTGAAAAACGTATTAGTGTGCATGCATAGAATGAGCCGACACTCGTCGGCGCTTTATAATATAGTAAGCAGAAACGTGACGGGAGCATTGTATTTTTGGAGTTGAACGTAATTCATTTGAATGCACGCGGATTCATCGCGGGAAGCGGACGGTCCGATGCATTCGTAACATTTTACTTCATCTCGATCAATTTGAAGGAATACAGATAATGCAATATAAGTAGGAACAAAGACGAATTATAAAATTTACAAAAATTATCCTTATGCCATCCGATAACAGATAATATGTTTGAATTTAAATATTTCTAGTGAGTATTATTGAAAGGATGAGTTCTTTAAGGACTGTTCTCCGACTGCAGTTGTGCTCAATCTAATGAGCACATTAGTGCTTACCATTATGAAAAT
Source organism: Atta colombica (assembly GCF_001594045.1). Taxonomy (NCBI): domain Eukaryota; kingdom Metazoa; phylum Arthropoda; class Insecta; order Hymenoptera; family Formicidae; genus Atta; species Atta colombica. The sequence continues at coordinate 688,982 of NW_017259582.1, read as the reverse complement.
GTTTATGTAAATTTATTTCATTTTTATATAGTATAAGATAGGATAAGTTAATGTTTTTTTTTAACTGAAAGTTAAAGTTAATGGTTTTTAAAATTAATAAAGTTAAGTCAATATTGAATTAACTTAAATTAAAAAAAGTTAATTTTGAAAAAAATTATTTTTTAGATCATAATGTCCTAATTTTTCTTAAAATGAGATTAAATAACTACAATATAGATTATTAAATTAAATTTTTAATTTTTTTCATATGTGATATAAATATATAACACATAACGATATAACTATATAAATTACATAACTTTAAAAAAACAGCTAGCACTTAGAGAAGATACAAGATCAGTGATTACTTTTTAATAAGTCTTAAGCCATGAAAAATTGACCAACTAAAATCCAATGTGAGAAGAATATTTGAATGTAATTGGTCAATTTCTTATGACTTAAGGCTTAAAACATCTATTGTAGATTCGGATTAAGGCTTATGGCATAAGGCATAACCGCATAAACCAATCAGAGGGCTGTATTAGTATCTTAAGAAATTATTTAAAATGGTCTTAAAATAAGAATAGATTATGAATATACGCCCTTAATCTTATTATATCTTATTTTTCTAATATTTAAAAGAGATAAAAAAATTGTTTAATTTAAAAAAAAGTTAAAAAGTTAACGTTTAAGAAGTAATTTAGTTAAGTTAAAGTTTAATTTAAAATTAACTATTATTAAATTAAGTTGAAAGTTATTAACTTTTTTTTTAACTTTTAATGTTTTAACTAGTTACTATCCTTGGTATAAGATATTTCATAAGTTAATGTGTTTATACAAGTTTTTTTATATAATATAAAATGCCTTCCGTCTTCGCTGCCGCCAGTCAAAAAAATAGCAACTTTACTTACTATGTTATTTACTTTGCTTAATGATTTCTTAAAAACGAATACTGGAAGCCATATTCAGACAAATTTCATATTATTTCTTGTAATATCAAGTTTATATCTCATTGTTTCAAAAAATTGTTAAAAACTTTTTACAGTGAATAAAAAGACCACTTTCGAATAAGCTTTAGATAGGGATCCTATGTGTATATATATATATATATATATATATACACACACACACACACATATATACAGGGTGTCTGGAAATAATCGCCAAATATTTCATGAGTAAATAGAGCGGATTAAACTGAGTCGAAAAGTCCTCTACCATTTTGTAAATTTCCCTAATAGCTAATGAGATATTAATCCTTAAAGATAGCCGAATATGTGCGCTCACCTGGCCTACTACTGCGAAGTGTATATGCCTACCGATCGCTTGGCGCGCGGGTCTTGGGAGTTGGTGATTGGCCGGCGAGCGCCCCGCGCCGCAAAACTCCATAGCTCGGACGGCGCGCTTGCCAGGCTATCCCCGCTCCTCACGGCTCGCGCGCCAGACGATCGGTAGGTATATACACTTCGCAGTAATATTCGGTTATTTTTAAGGATTAATATCTCATTAACTATTGGGGAAACTTACAAAATGGTAGAGGGCTTTTAAACTCAGTTTAGTCCGCTCTACCTGCTCATGAAATATTTGGCGATTATTTCCAGACA
>NW_017259582.1:672191-687299 GCF_001594045.1 Atta colombica | reverse complement strand
ATATATATATATTTTAAACGCTTCAACTTTGAAGTAGAATATTTCGATTTTTAATCCCGCTCCGGGTATTGAGTTTTAAAGCACATATATTCAGGATATTAAAATAAGTTTCTGTAAGTTTTAGAAAAATCTAAAGAAAATGGATTTTTTCGAAGAATGTCTTTAAGATGACTTTTTAAGGACCTCATTAAAATCTCTTTAAAATGACAACAAATTATCGTTCCTTAAGACATATCTTAGGGTCGACAGGAAAGATTATGGAGACTTCTAGAGTCAGACATTTTTCATGTGCGCTGAATGGCTAAAATTGTGTTTATTCAATTTCGCTTGTTCCTGATATCTTAATAAAAAGAAATTTGGTGCAAAAAAGAAATGATATATGGGATATGTAGATACTGTAATTGATTTCATTGAAGCTCAAAAAAAATTTTTTGTTACGTGTGGTCCCTCTTGGTATCAGAATAGTCGAATTACATCACGAAGCAGACGTAAACTCTAATGCGATGAATGCGATGATTGTCCTTCTGACAAAGACTTATCGATCTGCTAATCCGTTAATAAATATGTACATACAATACGGGCAATTATAATATCGATTATCTAAATTCGACACCTGCTGCATAAATATTTCTTTCCGAATGATTCATTTAATAATATAAATTATTTAAAAAATTAACAAATAATTAAAATGATCAAAACTCTTCGGAAAGCGTTTATGTATATTCAGATCTACAGAGAATTACCATAGAACTCGCAGAACTGTCGGAAATCGGCCAGCATCTCACATATATATAGAAAAGCGCCTTTCTCAGATGATAAAAATTATTTAAAAACAAATATTTTACATAAGAAAAGACTCTTTAGAAAAAATTTAAATATATAAAATAAGCATAGCATAGTAGATAGCACGCGAATCTATCATGTTAGAGCATGCTAGAAGACTCGGATTCGATCTTTGGTAGATCCAAATTTTTACGCGTTCGTAGCTGCTCTTCAGTGATCTGGCAAACCACCAAGAGTATTGCTAATAAAACCTTTCAAACTGGCGTTTGAAATCGGCGTTAAATCGTATATCCTGTATATCTATATATGTACAACTTGCGCATCACGGATAATACGAGAGATAGGCCCTGACTTTGGGACGTAGCGCCATCGAATAATACTCTTATAATAAGCGTTAGGATACATTCAGAACTACACGAAAATTACCATAGAACTCATAAAATTGTCGAAAATCGGTCAGCGTCTCATATTCTTTGAAAGGCGCCTTTTTCGTACTATAAAAATTATTTAAAAAATAAACAATTAGTGTATATGACCAAAATTCTTCAGAAAATGTTAGAATACATTTATACAAGAATTATCGTAGAACTAACAGAATTCTTCAAAATCGGACAACGTTTCATCTTCGTTCCTATTACTTTTTAGGGGAAAAAAAATTATTTAAAAATTAGAACATAATGTTAATCACCAGAACTCTCTTTAGAATCAAGTGTCTTTTTAAATTCTACAAGAAATTGTGGTCTGGAACTTTTGTTAGACAAAATAAGCTCTGTGTGAACCTGATGTCTCATTTTGGATTTTTAATTTCTCAGCTTTAATTGGCCGGAAGTATTTATTTAAACTATTTATTTAACCTATAGAACTACAAAACTATTGAAAATAAACTCAGAACTCTGAATATTTAATAAGTTTTCAAGTGAGACGCCAATTTCACACACATGATGAACGTTATCAATATTTTTTTTTAGTTAATTTCATATTATGTAATAATACAATAAAAAGTGTGTACCATTCTTCTTTTTAAAAGTAACGAATAAATTTCTCTTAATAATAAATACAAAATTTCATTAATAAATAAATCTATTTGACTTTATTTCTAGGATAGTAAGGAAAAAGAGAGCGAAACACTCATAATGATTCATTATTTTTAATGTAATTTTTGTATGTGGTAGCATAGTATAATATTAATTAAATTAATTATACATATTAAATATTATTTTTTGTATGCACTGTGTAACCGAATAACAATACAGATGAGACTAGTAGAAGGAGACCTTCGTAGCACTACCCCTCTTTTACTTCTTGGCGCAAAATTAAGATTATTTGTCATTTTTTATGTTGTTAATTAATACGGATATTCCGTTACATTTATGCTTATTATTTTCAAGTTATCTCTTATTCTCGAAGCACAACAGCATTGATTTTAAAACAGAAAAGGAGAAGCTCGTTCTGATTTTATAAATTAGTTTAAAGGAGTGATTAACAAACTAATTGAATAAATAAAACAAGGCATTAGTGTATCATCGTCATCTCGAAGACATAGGCAGTGATGAATTATCAGTTCAGAAATACAATTATCAAGAGAATTAATCACATTTTTCACAGACATGATTTTCCAAAAATATCCAGACAATCAAATTGTCGAAAGTGCATTTTGCAAAATTACTGCTATAAGTTTTGTCGTTGTATGACAATATGGTGACAAATTGAGCGCAGAAACCAAAAAGAATATATTACTCCTTGATCGATCAAATAATACATTCCATTTCATTCGCGATTTTTGATGATCTGATAGACTACTTGCAAGTAAATCTTCTTGCATCATGCTGTAATTTATCAAGATTATAGTGAAGATAACGGAAAGCGAACTGATTCGAATGCAGTCAATCTGCTGTGATGTTTCGCTTGAATGTATTTGACAAAGTGTATACTTGATATACTGCTAATATTTTACTCACGCTCATATTTCATTATTATTTTCAAGATGTATTGTAAATATCGGATGAAACTTAAACTTGATGTTTTATCGTCAATTGGTAATTTATCTATGAATTTTTATACATTTCTACATAAATTTCCAATGATTCTAATTTATATTTCAATGCTTACGTTTTTGTATCGCATGTTAGATTGATAGCTTCAGATAGTTCATTAATTGCCCATGCCTTCAAAATTTGTCAAATGTTGATTCTGTGACAATATGTGTAAGATACGTAGAGATATTTCATTAAAATAGACTTGTAGCGCAGATTTTTTAAAAATAAGTCTTCGTAATGATGTTGATCTCTCATTGTTCTGGTCAAAATATATTTAAAACAGTTAAAAGAATTTCGCATCAGTGGCAATTTAAAAAAAATAGCTATATATTTGTTGTCGCAACGGTATGTACTTATATTTCTAACATCTCTATTATATCGGTGTCATTCGTTTCTACCTAATCAAATTTCTTGCATGTGTTTATTTCGAAGTCGATAGCAATTTTCTCATCTCTGTACGCGTGACCGCGAATCATCGTGCGGTCGTAGCAAAATATCTATCTAAGTATCTTATGTCACAGAGTAAAAAGGAAAAAGAAGATGTCAAATATCGACTATATAAAAACACAATGGATTCTTGATGCCGTGTTATAAGAATGGTGGTTACTCGCGAGCGTTTCACTATACTGAAAATCGATTAGCTCGACTAAAACGAGCTTGCGTTAACAATCGAGTGTGTGCCGATATAATTTGGCTCCTTTCATTTATTAGAAATTGACATTGTGCAAAGTATATTGATGTACGATGACGCTAACGAAATAATCATGGTGATGCGCGTTTATTTTTATTCTAGTGTAATGGAACCTCGCAATGACGATTATGTCACTATACGAAACTCGACAACCATCAATTTTCATTCACGGTCGCGACGGTTCGCATTGGGGCAACAAGAAATAACATCGGTAATGTAATAATAATTATTATAATATATGCAAAGTGTTTGGAGCGTACTTATATACTCGTGGGAGAAACAGTTTCATCAGCTGGATACTTATCCAATCGAATCATAACCGATCTCTTTCGAGAATCAAGTATCTGTAACCGGCGTTGTTACTTGTCGACGGTTATCAACATCGAAAAGGCCAATCGATGGATGTGTAGGTAGCGCTTTATCGTCGAGGAAGCTGAGCAACGAGGTTGAAGAACAAATCGCACCTTTAAATAACGGCCGCTGGTTAACAGCTTTGTTTTACGCTGATCGTGATCATCGATCGGGCTCGTTCTGAGCCGTCAAACAATCAAGCGGCACATGCGAAGTACGATGGACAGCAGCGAAAAGAAGGCTCTTCGCGCTGCAGACTTGCGTAACAACAGGACTCGTAGCATTATTACTAGTATCCCGAGTTGCACAGCTTTGTGAAGCCAGTACAGTCTGTAAATAGATAAACAAATCAAGATTCAAAGAATGACATATAGCCTTCTATTAAAAAAAAAAAAATAAAGTTGCTAAATTAATTTTTAAGTCATTTGTAAGAACATACATTTATTTAAAAATTGTTTACCAAATAAATGGAATAAAAATGAAAGAAAAGAAAACGTGAATATAGAATCATAGAAAGAAAGGACACAAACTATAATATGATTGATAATATGATATGATATGTATTCTCTATAATGAATTCTAAAAAAAAAAAGATATATATAAATCTTTTAATATTCTATTATGAAAATATTAAAATATTGTGGATGATTAATATTGATTCTAACTTCCGAACTAGAAAGTTTACTCAAATCTTGTGAAAAAGTTCTTTGTGAATTCTCGGATTTTAAATATTTTTTAATTAAAAATTTCAGATAAAATTAGAGAGATTTTTAATGTATTAAAATAAATTAGAGTGCAGACAATGCGAACATATAATAAATGGAATCGATACAAAATAATGTCTATCATTTTCATATAAATGAAGCAAAATCTATAAGATACTAAGAGCAAAGCTCACAGTACTAGTAACAGTGGAGCACTATATTTGTTTTCTTGTGTATTGTTTTTAGGTATCCCGATTTTTTTTTAATAAAACTTTATACAAGAGAATACATAAATATACGTAGATATATATGGCATATTATTATTAATCAAATTGTCATTAATTTGTATTATAAAAAAATGATCAAAGAAACAATTTTTTCAGAAAGAGACAAAATTTAAATTTAAAGAAAAAAATTCAAAAATTATCATTTGAGTATCAATAAAATTCTATGAAAATCCTTAATTTTCAAAGGTAAAAAGGTATCTTTTGATAATTCATTCTTCAAAATTTTTCTAATAGTAAATATTCTGCGAACAGACTCTAGGAAATAGTTCAGTCTCTTAGGAAGACTGTAATAAAGAGATTGAAAAGATATATCTTACTTTGTGATGTATGAACGAGCAGCTGGCAGTGTATCTGGACTCTCTTTTAAGATAAACTGTCGTATACCCAGAATGTAATGCTCCAAGTATGATGGCCAGTAAATTTCTCTGACATCAAACATGAATGTTTCCCGATCCTCTGGACTGAGTTGTTCACCCAATCGTCGTACGTTGTCGTCTCTAAAATTCCACTGTTTCGTACTGAAGTATTCCAAACACTTGGCGGCTTTGGAAAGTTTCGTTTGTACGCGGACCATTATAGGTCGCGAACCTTTGAGTCGAGCGAGAATATCTAAGATATACGCAGGTAGCGTATGCTGAAATATCACGCACAATTTGTTTATTATCATGGAGCTGTGACATCGACCATCCGGATACCAGAGTGCATCGTTCACCGGGTGTAATCGACAATATTTGAATGATAGGTCGACGAACTGCTTCCAGGTTATAGGATTTTGCTGACCGGTGCAACAGTTATAAATCGGAATGGTGTCGGTACGCTGCGTAGCGGTCCTCCATGCCGCGCAAATCATTAGGTTGATCACAATGTCGACGGGCACTAGATCCGCCACTTTATCCTCATGACACAGCATAGTTCTGCAAGAAAGCGCGATTTCTAAGATAATTTATTCAAAAATAATAATAATTTACAAAAATTATGAGCCATCATGCTACTAAAATAACAATATCTATACTTCAATAATAACTATTCTCATTGGGGCGATGAGTAGCTCGCTTAAATCAGTGCGATTGATTCGTGGATCTGAATTCGATTCCACCTGCGCCCCATGCGATTTTTCATGTTCGCCGTTCGGATTCGGCATTAAACTGTAGGTCCTCACGAGTGTTAACAAACTCTAAGGAGTAAGAATGCAAACTACTACCAAATGCAAAAACATAAAAACAAATGCAAAAACAAAACCTCTGCTCCCCGAAGAGATTCTAAAGCTAAATTGATACGCATGGTACTGTGACCTCTCAAAAATGGAGTCAGAAAATCAAATCCGGAGGATATACTGAGAAGAACTATTCTCATTCCATTATAATATACTGATATTATAATCATTAATGATGGCTAGTCGTCGTGATTACCTGAAGAAACCTTTCCCAGCGGCGGCGATAATCCCTGTGGGGCCGTTGCAATTGTCCACCCAACCGGCAACTGGTTCTCTATACGATGATAGTACGATCGATGGCCTGACAATCGCCACCGGTAAAGAACCTTTTTCTCGCTGGAGCATTCGCTCGGCCAATGCTTTGGTAAATGTGTATGTATTTGGTCGGCTGGCGATCAGATTCGGTGTAAATTCTTCAAACATTTTGTCGTCCATCCACTCTGTCAGAGCGATCACCTGATCGGGTTCCCGTCCCACCGGATAAATCTCTTCGGCAACATCGTTCCGATCACAATTGCAATATGCCGTTGATACATGAATGAATGCCTATGACCAAACAATTATATTTATCGTACATTCTTATACACATACATTGCAAAAAGGAAAAATATATGAACGCCCATCTTTTGCCTCGATCGAACGTGAGCTCCTGATATGAATGATAATAATGCGTAAAAATGTGTTGACGGCGAAAGTTCTAAACAAAGTTTGAACACTTAAGAAAAACAAAAAAAAATACTTTAAAAAAGAATAAATATTATTGTCTGATGATCAATTACACAGTGCAATAAATATTAAATTGTACAAATTCTCTGCTGACTGTTACATAAAACTAAAAGAAATCATGGAAATCATCAAAGATAATCACTTGCGAGTTTTCAAACGCTTCATTTGAATATAAAATGCATATGCATAAAATAATAAAATATTTATGTCTTTAATTTAAAAGATTTTTTGAAACTTTCATAGTATTACTTTGATACTTTCATCACATTTCATTCGCACTAATTCATTGATTAATCTACTGTTATCATGAAAACAAATGAATTGTTAAATTCATGTGAGATTGTTAAATGATGAACGATCAGTGTATGATTTAGGATAGAATCGCGCGATACAATTAGAGTGCAGAGTACAAATACACTCGTACATAAACCGGCTCTATTTACCTTTTGAAATTTGTTGATACAAATCGAATATATTTCGCTATTAAGCAGAAACTTAGACAGATTAGTTGTCGATTAATTAAAAATCGATGTGGTACATCACATGAGCAAATAAAACGAAGCATTCGAAAGATTTTCGAGAATATATATCTCGAATGTGTATCTTTCGAGATGAAGTAGAGATGTAAACCATCCATAGACAAAAGACACTGTAATCTTTCGTAAAGAGCACATTTTTAAAAAAGAAATCGCTACAGATTAATCTTTTATTACGCAAATTCGATTTACAACTGCAAACTAATCTCGGCTCAATGTGGCGTTTTAGTTGAATTGAACAAATTAGAAGAAAAACAATCTCTTACCTCCACATTATGCATGCGGTTGCATAATTGAACCAATCTTTTAGTGCCCAACATATTTATGGTAACCGAGAGCTTCAAAGCCTCGTCAAATTTGACGGTAGCTGCTGAATGAAAAACGATCGATACGGATCTTATTAACATATTTTGATCATCTGCTGAAATGCCCAATTCTGGCTCCGTAATATCACCAGCTACGGGTATGATTTTGGAAAGTTCGCCAGGAGAATCCCGCCGTAATTTTTCAAAAAGCTGCCGAAAATAATATGATTTTAATTTTTTCGAAAATGAACAAAATATGTGATGAAAAACAAAGATAATATTTACTGGTCCATTTAAAAGTTCTTGTAACCTTTCTTGTACATTTTGGCCCTTTTTAGGTCTCATTAGAAGATAAATATTTTTAATATCCGGACACGATCTCAGTAGCTTCTCGACGAGAACCTTGCCCATGAAACCTGTTGCTCCAGTTATGAAAATCGACCTATCTCTATAAAAGTCCTTTACGGATGTGTATTCACTGCCAGCCATCGTGGCCATATCACTATTTGCCGAACACGGGCCTTTAAAAAATATCAGAGATAGAAATATCAGAGATAGAAAAACACAAAAAATTAAAAATATAATTATCCAATAATTTATTTAATTATTATTATGGTATATCCTACCTGAATTATTTCGTTCAATTTCTTTAAATTACTTTCAAATAGAAAGTATTTTTCTCTGTTACCGTGAGAGTAACGTTGTCTTCTACGTTTCTACTTCCGTTTCTATATTTTTTTACATGAAATCATAAATGTTAAATTTGACATTGAAATTCCATTGTAAAGATACTTTTCATTTCTTTTAAAATTATAAAACTTATACATATTAAATAAAACATCCAATAGAAATTTAATTTTACGTTATTTGACGGATGTTTGCATAAATATAAAAATATAAAAATAAAATATAAAAATAAAAATACATTATTTATATAAAAGACATTCTATATTAATTGTATTCCAAATACTTCAGTTGTTTCTCCTTTTTTTATTTCAAATAAAAGTTTCATAGTTTACGAGAAATATGTGATGCATGCAACAATTTTTTTCAACATTATTAATATTTTTTAATGTGTAAAATATATTTATTATTTTTTTACATAATTCTCTAATCTCATTCTGTATACATATAAAAGAATATTAAAATAACAAAAATCATAAATTTTTACATTTTCTATTTTATTTTGATTTTTATATCTTATGTTAATTCATGTTATTGTTCTATATGTATAAAAGTATGAACAAATACGATCCGTATTTCCTGTAAAAAGCTCGAAATTAGAAATGTATTAATATTTATATTATCCTTAAAAATAGATACTAAACTTATATAAAACAGTCATGTGAATTATATATTTATTTAATAACATTTGCTGTATTCGTTAAACTAATTATACTTATAAAGGGATGTTGAAGCGACGTAAATTATCACAAATTATAATGCAATCGAAATCTTTGAATTGATTTTACAAATTAGCAAAATTTTTTTATAAAATTAAAATACGCACAAATAAAAAAATCGGGCATATCAATTTCATAAGAAAATAAAAGAAAAATTGAAAAATTTACTTTTGATTCATGTGATTAAAAACACTACGAAAACTTCGAAGCATTTGATTAATCAATAAGAAGAAAGAATTTTACTAATTGACCAATGTTTCGAAAAAAAAAAATGTTTCGAAGTATCGCGGTAACTCAACCGCATCCATACTCACCTGAGTTAAATTAAAGTCGTTAGTGTTTTTTTGTAAAAATTGAAAAAATCACATAAAATGGAATATCGACGATTGCTATAAGAAAAATTATGAATTGCGGTTCGAATTAATTAACTACTCACCATATTCACCAGATTTGATCCCCAACGACTTTTTCCTAAGCTCAAAGTTAAGTCTTCTACAATGTGCTTTTTATTTTCTGTTTCTTGTTTTTTATTATTTTTTACATCTTGTCTTTTTGCTTCTTATTTGATTTTTTGTTTTATCGTCCGAGATGTTAATGAACTTCGGAAGAAACAAGAAACACATAGCAAAAAATACAACTGTCGATAAAACGGAGAAAAGAGAGAAAAAGCAAGAAATAAAAAGCAAGAAATAAAAAATAAAGAGCACATTGTAGAATAGGTTTTAGGCTCGAAGGACACAGATTTTCATCAAACGAAAACACTGACATCGATTGGCATAAATGATTTTTAAACAATTGAGCGTCCAAACAATTTTCACAGGTACGTTGCAAGACATGTACAGCCGGTCGCAAAAAGGTTATAACACTTTTTTTCGATTTTTTTGGGTTTTGAAACTCATAATCAGCCTTGTTCATAGAGTGATTGAACGTAAATGGTTAGATCTATAAGAATCAATCACTCGGAGCAAATTGTATTCTGAAACTCATCGAAAAAACAAGTGTTACAATCTTTCTATGATCGGTTGTATAATTGTATAGTAAACCCAGAATTTCAGATTTTGACGAGTAATGCCATCTTCATATTGAGACTCAAAACTTTTCAAATAACCCTCGCATATGTAATATATATTTATATTTATATGAGTAGTAGAAGTATTCAACGGACTTTAGATTATTTAAACAAACTATGTTCAATTTGTAGAACTAAGATTAAAAGCCTAGAAAAAATAATTTGAATGTAATTTGAACGTAAATATGTATGCTTAGCAAAGATTTAGAATGGTAACAGAGCAATAATTGGATAAGGACAGATATATGCGTTTGAGTAAGACAGAACAATAATGTAAGAAACTGAATTTGGAATTAAACAGTCTGTCACTTATCAATTATCAACATCAAGTCGACCATCGCTCCAGCATCCCCAAAAAATAAATTTTTTTGTGTTATTATTTTTCAAATTTTAATATTACAATAAAAAATAATTTCCAAAATTATAAAAATAAAATAAACTGAATTCTCGAGATAAAAAAAATATAATGACGAACAAGCAATAATTAACGTAATTGTTCATGCATAATAATTAACAAATATATTATTCTAAACATTACAAATGTTATAAATGAGAAAAATCAGATGTTTCGGCTCCATTCGAGCCATCATCAGCGATCCTATGATAGATTGTAATTAATCGTACCGAATAAAATATGTTTAAAAAGCAAAAACTAAAAAATAATTTCTATACATTTCCATTAGAGATATAAAAACAAACAAAAAATATTGGTATTAAAATAATTTTTTATTCAAGTCTTAAATCATTAGTAAAATTTTTTTTGTATTATTTTTAAATGCGATTTAGAATAATCTGTAATTTTTTTCATTATTTTTTCATTATTTTGAAAATATCACCTTGATCAAAATGTTCCCGGAATTATTACCAGGTGATGCTCTGAGTCAGCTGATTTGAGTTCTGTTTTTTTTGGTTAGGTTGCCACATCTATCATTGACATTCCCATCAAATTTTATCACCATAGCTTGACATTTGTAAAAGTTACGCCGTCTTGAGTACATCTACCTCTGCACGTATTTTCGATTTTTTACAGTTTTAAAAATGGAGTTGAATTTGCAACAACGAGTGAATTTTTGAATTCAAGAACGAAACGAATACCATCCAACAGCCATCGAATTCATGGCTCCCTGCGATTTTTTTCTGTTCGATCGAGTCAAAAAATTACGGGGAACGCGTTTTAACAGCCGAAAGGAGATAAAGGAAAAATCGAAGACGGCTCTGATGGCTATACCGACAATAGAGTTCCAAAAATGTTTCGAGAGCTGGATCAAGCGCTGGCATAAGTGCGTTGCAGTCGATGGGGAGTACTTTGAAGGAGATAATATCACTTTTGAATAAAAATGTATTTTGAATTTTCTGAATGAATTCCGGAACTTTTTGATCAAGGTATATGCAATATATTCTTAAAGTATGTTACCTGTTTTATTTCACCAATGACTTTCCTGATCTTGCTTTGATTGCTTTTAATTTGTTTGGTTCTTGTGAGAAACGACGTGGTGATGAGAGTCCTTATAGATACAGCACCTGCGTATGGCGCAATGGCTCCTTTTTAAATATGTATATGTTGTACGGTGATTCTTCAAACGGCTTGCGATTAAATTCAGTGTCCATCGAATTCATATCGTGTCCTTTGCTGGCAAACTCGTTATCTCTGTATACAAAATAATCGAGATCTTTTTCTGAGATTTTGAATTACACACATTTAATCAAATTTAAACAAAAAAGATATATTTTTTTTTGACATAAATTTAATTTAATCAAAATTTTCTTGTGTACAGTCTCGTGTTGTAATAGAGTGTTATGAGAAACAATATCTTACGAAATGCATTTATGTATCAAATGAAAACTTTTTTAATTGTAAAAAATTGTAATTAATTCAAGGAATTAAAATATAGAAATTAAAAAAAAAAAAGAAAATTTAAAATAAGATTAAATTTAAAAAATTGATAATTATAAGGGCTATTTGCACCACGCTGAATATTATGTAAAATTTGAATCACAAACTTATTTAATAAATTTTATCACAACAATGTTTCGACCTTTTTAACATGGTCATCAGTGTACGCTTTCAAATATGTCTATCGATCTGGCGAATAAATTAAAAATAAAAATTAATGAAATTATTTTATTAATATAATTAATAAATTAATTAATAAAATTAATAAAATAAGTGTTAATTAGCCGAAAGAACAAATAATCTTTTTTGTTTTATACTATTTCTATGTATAAATATATTGTCATAGTCTCATGAGAATATCAAATCGTCCAACTTAAGAATATATAGCTCCTTAACCATCGTCTCTTTTATGGGAACATAGAAATTATATCCTCATAGGTACTATAAAGAGAAAGTAAATGCCGAGTAATAAGTAATAACATATTGGGTAAATAACAATATATGGGAAAAAGTTCGTGGTTGGCGATTTTTTAGTAAAATTAAAGTATTTTTCTTAGAGTATTGAAATCAATTTATTGAAACCAAATATGCTCCATTATTTTCTATAATATTTTGCCATTTTTGGGGCAGAGCCATAATTCCATCGCGATAGAATTCTGTGGTTTCTGATCGAAAAATACTTCAAGTGATTTTCACAGGCCTCTTTTGAAGCTATATACCATTAAGAGAGTTCTGCAGAGACCTAAACAAATGGTAGTCTGAGGATGCTATGTCAGGACTATACGGTGGATGCATTAAAACTTCCCAGCCAAACTCTCGCAATTTTTGCCGAGTCAAAGATGTGTGTGATCGAGAATTGTGATGGAAGACGACACCTCTCCTATTGATTAATTCTGGCCTCTTCCTCTCAATTGCTTGTTGTAATCTCTGCAGTTGTTCACAGTAGAGTTCGGAATTAATTGTTTGATGGGACGATAACAGCTCATAGTGAACGATTCCCTTTCAGTCCAACCACACACACGACATCACCTTCTTCCAATCCAGGTTTTGCGATTGTTTGCGCCTTCTTTCTTTATCCACGATCTTTTTCTAGTTGGATTGTTGTAGGTGATCCATTTTTCATCACCAGTTATCATTCTCTTCAGAATGGCTCAATTTCATTCCGTTTCAGTAGCATATCACAAATGTTAATTCGGTCCATCATGTTCCTAACACTCAACTCGTGAAGAACCCAAATCGAGCTTCTTTTTGTATCCAGCTTTGTGTAAATGATTTAAAACTGTTTTATGATCGATGCCTAGTTCCTTGGCAATCTCCACAGTGCTCACATGCTTATCACGCTCGACTTTTATCATGATTTCATCGGACTTTTTAGTGATTGGTCAACCGGAGCGAGGTTCATCTTTCACATCGAAATTTCCAGTACGAAAGCGAGCGAACCATTTCCGTGCTGCTGATTTGGATAGAAATATCTTCACCGTAAATAGCGCAAATTTTTTCACAAGCCTGTACAACATTCTTGCCTTTATCATAATGATACTGCAAAATGTAGCGAATTTTTTCCTTATTTATTTCCATTTTCAAAATAAAATAACTTTTGATTCACTTCATCGATTTCATTCTTTTTCGGCTCAAAACAAAGGTTAAAATGTCACTTTTTAAACGCACATCTAGTGTTACCGATGCGATTAGTAGTTGCCGAGCTAAGCATTTAATGCTGTCTAGCGGGAAAAACGCCACGAACTTTTTCCCACACCCAATATGAAAAGAAATATATATATTAATATAATTTGAACTATATATTTGAACTATATATTATTACCTCAATCTTTAAATTAGTCGGTTTCAAGATTTAAAATGTGAGACATGTGTTTGTAGGATATGTGTCTCAGGTCATCATAACAATGAAATATCAGGCATAAATTATTAAAATATATAGGCGATTTGATAAGTATGAACAAAGTCTAAAATATGGCACCACCAGTATTGAAATTATTTTTAATATCTGACAACTTTTTGAAATAGATACAAAGTCCAAATTAGAGAATAGAGAGGATGCGAAAGGACTTCGTAGCGTAAATCGAACAATTTTGTGATCACACTACATAAAATTCCTTCGGATTTTTCACAAATCACGATATCTGATCGATTCAAACGTCAAGCACAGAGTGGTAGATTTATCTCACTGAAATTTAGTGTATTAAATTCTCTAAGAGTTGCCAAATACTAAAATAATATAGATACTGTTGAATCATATTTCAGACTATACGGACTATCAAACCACTTACGTATATTGGAATATATAGTTTTGAGCAGAGATAAATATTTTAAGTAGGGGATAGAAGACTCAGGACGGAGAGACAGACATCCGACAAATTATAGATGTCTTTATTTATCTCGCTTTTTGTTTGTTTATATATATTATTTCATCATTCTCTTCCGATGATTTATTATTTAAGATGACTTATTATTTAATTTTTAATATTTTATTATTTAAATGTTCTTTTATTAATCTGTGATATACAGAAAAACAATTGTTCCTTTTTATTAATGTCTATTATATATTCATGGATTCTAAATGTTAGCTGTTTTTTTGATTGACGATCTTATGGAAGTAGTGTAACATACAAAGAATAATATTTCTTCTTAGGCTAATTAATATTTACGTAATATTAATTTTTATTTTTAATTTATTTGCCCGACCGATAGACATACTTGAAAGCGTACATTGATGATGACTATGTAAAAAGACGATTATATTAAAACATTTTTCTTGTGATGAAATCACAATTTTATTAAATAAAGTTTGTTATACAAATTTCGCACATAATATCCAGCTCAAATAGCGTTATAATTATCAATTTTTGAATTTATGTTCTTGTGAGTCTAACTTAATTTTTAAAATAAGAATTGAAGAATTCTTGATATAGATATATTATGTTTTTCTTAGCTTCGCATATCATTTCGTATTTTCGACTCAAACATTTACTCAGAATATTCTTAAGCAGAATCTCTTCTTATCGCATTGTGATCGTATCGAGAGAAAAATTGGAAATATTGGAAAATTGGAAAATGTAATTTTGAACATAAGAAAAAAAAAAAATATATAT
>NW_017259582.1:670711-672091 GCF_001594045.1 Atta colombica | reverse complement strand
TATATATATAGAGTGTCCCGTAATTCACCCGACAACGCTTGTGAGCAGGTAGAGCGGATTAAATAACTAAGTCGAAAAGTCTTCTATCGACTCTAAATTTTTATAATTTTCGCAATAATTAACAAGATATTAATTACAAAAAATTACCGAATATTGATCTTCAACCATTTTTTTCTTAAATATTATCAACCTTTACAGAAAAACTATAAAATACAAAAATTATTTATTTTCTTCTCATAAAGTTCTGAGAATTTTTTCAGAATTTTTTAATACCGTACTTTCTCATGTTGGTAAAAATAAGAAAATGTAGCACTAAAAAGTTGATAAAAAATTCTGAAAAAATTCATAGAGTTCTTTGAAAAGAAAATAAACATTTTTTTGTAAAATTAATAGTATTTGAATAAAAAATTATTGAAGATCAATTTTTGGCAATGTTTAGCAATGAATATCTTGTTAACTACCTGTATAGAGTCACCAAAATCCAGATAAATCGAACAATTTCTTTAAACAAAATGTTTTCAGTGAAAAATTAAATATTACAAAAAATCCTTTTACATGGCACTTGGGGGATCCCTGTAGAGCACAATTATTCGCAGCACAATTATTATATTATATATCCCTCATTAGTTTGAATGGCGGCCTCTATTCTCGGCCTGAAGCGTTCGCTGTAATGTAGCGCTGTCCATGCCGACAAATGCTGCCTCAATAGCGGTCCTTAATGACGTCACGTTGGAATGCCGAGATTTGTTTGCAACTCTTTCTTTTGCAACTACGCTCCATATGTAATAATCAATTTAAATCTAGGCTGTTGGGAGACCAGAATTCCTTGAATCAATTTTGAATCAAATGACTCATATGAACCAGTGCACCGTGGTCCTACTGAAATCATGATCTTCCAGACGCCACAGTTTTCATCCATGGCTTCACTACATTCATCAGAACGCGCAATGATTGCCCTGAATCATCCGAAATCAGCGCTTGAGCCCTTTCAAGCTCCCCACTATGGGAGTCTTCGTGATGCATTCTTTCGAGTAACTCTTCCTCGCTGGTATACTAGAAGCCTCGTAGATTGTTTAATATTAAAGCTGTATTTTGCCACAATGTTATAAAGGATTGATCTTGGGTATCTAAAGAACCGAATTATTTCTGTTGCTGGCTGAGTGCCCAGCGCGAAGACCTTCGATGATCGCAGTTCTTCCATTATTATACTCCGCACTTCAACATCACGGTCATTTTGAGAATATGTTTACTAGAAGGCTTTCTCAGACGCCAACAACAATCTCTGGCGGAGGCACAATATAGCGCAAAATTTAAATTGAAATTTGTTTGGATTTTGGTGATGCATCCTGTGTACAGGCTGATTGTGATCACTGTTCATGA
>NW_017259582.1:659690-670646 GCF_001594045.1 Atta colombica | reverse complement strand
TATATATATATATATATATCCAAATTTTGGCCCCTTCTCGAGCAGATAGAGCGGACTAAACTGAGTCGAAAAATCCTGTATCATTTTGCAATACTCGCAATAATTAACGAGATATTAACGTTTAAAAATAGCCGAATATGCCCGTCTATTATTGAATAATTTAAGGCGCGTCGCGATCTACTAAGCCATCCCCGCTCCTCGCGTTTCGCGCGCCGTGCGGCGATCGGTGGGCCCTTTGGCAATAATAAGTCAAGCGGACGCGCGTATTCGGCTATCTTTAAACGTTAATATTTCGTTAACTTTTGCGAGCATTGCAAAATGGTAGAGGACTTTTCAACTCAGTTTAGTCCGCTCTACCTGCTCGAGACGGATGGGATGAAAATTTGGAGCCACCTTGTATATAGATAAGATCACATATACCAAGTTTAATTTCATATAACAATAATACTATGATATAGCGTAACGTTGGCAAATACATTATTTTGCTTCACATTTATATAATTTATTTATTCCATGCATTCTAACATATTTTTAACACCCAGAAGAATGGAAATTGAATCCGTTATGAATAATAATTTTAATTAGTAATGTATCGCGTCATATCGTATCTATAGGATATACAGGTGTCTTTTAAGATGGATCCAAGCCACATTGGGGATGGAAAATGGATCAAAGGAAACAAAAAATTCTTATACTATTTTGAGATACTCGCTATAGTTTTCGAATTAGAAAAGAAAATGTTTAAGCCAATATGCGATTAAGCCGCGCCGCGCGAATTCGTAGGACGGCCCACTCGAGCGGCGGCGGCGCGCAGGGAGAGGGCAGTAGCGCTTCGTTGCCTAGCACAGCCTGGCTTGGCGGTTCTATGTGTTTCGCCGCATCGCGCCTACACTATTCAAAAATGTTATTTTAGCTGAAGTTTTCCTTATACATTTCTTATCATTATAAATCGCGTTATTTAGCATAATTAAATACACAATTATAGATATGTTAAGCGATGTAATTAAGCATTACGCATTAGAGCATTACGCAAAGCGTATACTGATCGTTGCGATATCTTTTCGCTTGCTTTATTATACGATGTTTCTATTTAATTATGCTTCGAGACACACTTCGTCGCGTCGTTTTTTTATGCTATATTTAGTCGGAGTTTTATTTTTTGACATGTACACTGTTAATACATGTACACTGAAATTATAGTATAAGCTCGCGTAGATAGCCGCTATGTTGTAAATCCAGATGTATTATTCCATGTACAATGACGCATTTGATTGAGGTTTTTTTCACATGTTTCTTACCGTTTAACAAGTTTAATTATAATTGTACATCATTAGAAACATTCTTAAATTTTATTAATCTTTAATGTTCACTGATGAATAAAATTTAAATTTTCTGTCACTGAAAAGATTATTTATATATTACGTTAAAGTTTGTAGTAACTGAAAACTTAAATGTATTGAAAAACACTAATTGAGTGTCTTAGTTTATTTTCATTAAACTATCCAAATTTAATGCCCATGTTCATTACATTAAAAAAATCTGTAACTTACAAGGGACCCAACTGCTTCTCTCCGATTTTAAAGCAATATGTTATTCTCCAGACGAAAATAAGCGACAAAAAAAACCTCAGTCAAATTATACATGGAATGATATCAGTCATTATACATGGAATGATACTGGATTTACAATGTAGCGGCTATCTACGCGAGCTTATACTATAATTTCAGTGTACATGCATTAACACGTCAAAAAATAAAACTCCGATTAAATATAGCATAAAAAAACGACGCAACGATCAGCATACGCTTGCGTAATGCTCTAATTAATTACATCGCTTAACATATCTATAATTGTGTTAAAACGTATTTAATCATGCTAAATAACACGATTTATAATGATAAGAAATGTATGTAAGGAAAACTTCAGCTAAAAATAACATTTTTGGATAGTATAGGCGCGATATGGCGAAACACATAGAACCGTGCCAGGCAACGAAGCGCTACTTCCCTCTCTCTGCGCACCGCCGCCACCGCCGCTCGAGTGGGCCGTCCTACGAATTCGCGCGGCGCGGCTTAATCGCATAATGGCTTAGACATTTCCTTTTCTAATTCGAAAACTATAGCGAATATCTCAAAATAGTATAAGAATTTTTTGTTCCCTTTGATCCAGTCTACACTTCCAATGTGACTCGGACTCTTCTTAAGAGACACCCTGTATATGTAATTTTTATTATTATAAAACGATATAATAAGAGAAAAAAGATAGGAATCGAAATCATCCGTCATGAAAGAACGTACAAGCGCTGTTACGAGCGAGAATTACGCACCGTAATATGTAAAGTATTAAAAAAGTTCAACAACTGTCTCCTGACTGAATTTTATTCAATGATGATACAGGCAAACTTATATCAATTAAATCAATTCGGAGATGCGTTATTAGCAGCTTACGAGAACAGACTGATTCGATCAAAACTAGAGGGATCTTCACTATGATAAAAAAGATGGAGATTTCGATAAATTTTAACCAATAACGTGACATTTTTGAATATCAAAAATATACATGGGGATAAAAGAAACTGAAATATGTGAGTGTCGATGTCACGAATCCATTTAGGGATAAGTCAGATATCTGTAAGATTAAATATTCAAGACGGGTTTTAAGGATAGAATCATTTTGTTAAACAATATTTGATGTCCTGTTTCGATGTGTTTTGATAATGCTGACTGCGTGGCATATTTTAGCCTGACATCACGTTAATGTTCTTTTATCCGTAGGTTAATCTTTCTTCTGGTTTCTCCAATGTATGCTTGCCCGAAGGAACAAGATATTTTATATTCCTACGGAACTGAGTGGAGGTCTTTAATCTTTAAGATTTGTTCTATCTTTTTGGATGGTTTAAAGATACTTTATTGTGTTTCTTAATATCCTACCAATCCGATCTATTGTTTCTTTGACATATGGATAGGGTCTTGTCCTTTCGTCTTGTTTGCAAGATTATTTTGGTAATGTCTTTTTTATCGTGTCTGTTTTTCTGTAAGGCTAGTTTTTGGTGGTTGAGTAGATGTTCTTTCTCAGAGATGGTGAAAGCTCTAAATACAAGTGAGTTGATTGCAGATTGTTTTTGTGCTAAGTGGTGGTGCGACTCGACATGTATCTATGTATCTATGTATCTGTGTTGGTTTTCTGTACACTTGATGGCCTATCATCAACTTTTTTAGAGACAAGAACATCTAGGAAGGGGAATTTTCTGTTTTTCTCTATGTTGAAGTGAATATTTGGATGTTGAGGAAAATAAGGAATTTACGAAGTTCGGCTTTGTCATGTTTCCATATAACGAATGTGTCACATAACGGACTTCAAACTTTTGGTTTTTTTTTTAGATGTTTTTCTAAGGGCCTTTTTCTCAAAAGAAATCTCCAGAGAAATTCTCAAAAGAAAAGAAAGCTCCATGAAGATTTGGCGATTACAGGAAAAATAGGAGAGCCCATTGCCGCTCCTGAAGTTTATTCATAAAATTGGTTGTTATAGGAGAAGTAGTTAAGCAGTGCTCTATTAGGGGATGAAATCGGAAAGGACTTCATGTGAGGCCTTTATTATGTTTAATGTGCCTTTTATTGGGACTTGTGTAAAAAGGGACTTGTGTAAAAAGGGACGTCAAAACTTAGAAGCAGGTCTGTAGGTCGTAATCGATTTTTTTGTATGAAGTTCGTTGAGTTGGTTATGTGTGATTCGGATTTTCCAGTGAGGAGTTGTAGTGTTTGCTAGGAAGCGGGATAAGTTATATGTCGGGGAATTTATGGCATTGACAATCTCGGTCTGAGAGGGATGTTTGTGTACTTTTGATAGTTCATATAATCTTGGTGGGAGAGGATTTGTAGATTTTAATGTTGATTTGATTTTACCGGGAATGTTGCTTTTCTCCACTAGGATTTTGGTGTTCTGTGCGATTGTATTAGTTGGATCTTTGTCAAGTTTTTTGTATCGAACTATCTTCAAATCATCCAAAAAAATAGGACAAATCTTAAGAAATCCTAAAAATCAAAGATCTCCACTCAGCAGGAGTATACAAAATTTCTTGTTCCTGTGGGTAAGTATATATTAAAGAAACTGGGAGAATGGTCAACCTACAGATAAAAAGAACAGCAATGTGATGTCAGGCTAAAACATGCCACGCAGTCAGCATTATCAGAATACAACATCGAAACAGAACATCAAATATTGTTTAACAAAACGATAGCCAACATTACATCTTTCTATACTTTCCAAGAAAGTATAGAGAAGCAATAGAGATACAAAAACACAATCTAAATAGAAATAGAGGTTATAAATAAAATAGGTTATAAATAAAATATGGAAAACCATTCTCTTATTGAAGACCGACCAATTTTCCCCACCTACATACATATATATATCCCCAACAGGTATGACGCGAAGCACATACCATATTACTAATTAAAATTATTATTCATAACGGATTCAATTTCCGTTCTTCTGAGTGTTAAAAAATATGTTAGAATGCATGGAATAAATAAATTATATAAATGTGAAGCAAAATAATGTACTTGCCAACGTTACGCTGTGTCGCAATATTAAGATAACTCCGGTATATGCGCCGCGTCTATCAAAAACTTAATTTATTAAGTATTATTTATTATGTTTAAAATAAACGAATTATATTAGTAAAAACTTTGTATTGTCTACTATTATGAAAAAAATATTGGAAATCCGAAATAATTATATTTCGTATTAAAAAATGAACTTTTTTAAATCTTGTATTTTTGCCGTATATCTCACAGGAACGGGATATGGCTATTCATAATGGGAAGGGGGATATGTACAGTTCATGAAAAATTTACAAATAATGCATATAAATAAATTGTAAAATGACACAATAATTTATAAAATGCGTTGATAAAATTTTATTTTTAAGGAATAAGAATGATAAATATATGAAGTAATAATTAATAATTACAATCTTCCCACATGTATTACAAGTGTTATGATATGAAGAAAAAATACAAAGTGGGCAGATTGATTCAGTGCATTAAATGCAATAAACGCATTACATATTTCATAATGCGTTTATTGCATTTAATGCACTGAATCAATCTGCCCACTTTGTATTTTTTTGAGCATAAATTCTGCTCGCTAAAAATGCCGTATATCTCAAACAAATAAGATATACAAGACAACAAACTAAATAAAGAATACAAGAGCAAAGTATTTGTATTTTGTTATATAACATGCTTTATTATTCCTCTACACTCATGTATCATGAAATAACCACTAACAAGGGAACCTCGTAAGGTGTCAAATTCTAATTTTTATGAACTTATAGCTCATATAAAGAGATGAATTTAGAAAATATCAGTTGGAGCGGAAAAACGGTTTGAAAGGATGAAATCACTCCTTATGTATACAGCAATTTTCAGTTTTTTCCATTATATCTCGAAAACTATTCAAGATATCAAAAAATGTTTTATACAAAAGTTTTACAACAAAATTACCTCTATTCACTTACATCAATAATATTTTTAATAAACATTTTTTTTCAAATTAAAAATTTTTTTTATTTTTTAAAAATATTATTGATGTGGATGAACAGAGATAATTTTATTGTAAAATTTTTGTATAAAATATTTTTTTATATTTCGAATAGTTTTCGGGAAAAAGTTGAAAATCGCTGCATACGAAAGGGATGATTTCACTCATTCAAACCATTTTTTTGTTACAACTGATATTTTCTAAATTCATCTGTTTATGTGAGCTACAAGTTCACAAAGTTTCATTAAAATCAGAATTTGATACCTCGCGAGGTTCCCTTGTAAGTTTTCTTTTACACATCCTACAGTAATCATTTTATGTAGAGTATAATTTATGATAATACACTACTCAACACAGTGATAAATCGATTCACAATAATTCACAATAATTTCATTAATATTAACAATAAGAAATTGAAATTATAACACAATACTAATATAATATAAGGGCATGTAATAAAGTAGTTGCAAGAAACTTACCCCCACTCCTTCTATTTTTTCTGATTTCTGCGGTGTAAATTCCAGCGCGGTATATTTGTCGGAATTACTCCATTGCTACATGAAATTAAACTGGCACGTGTGATCTTATATGTATATATAAAAGATCTTATATGCCAGGTTTAATTTCATATAACAATAATATTGCGACACAGCGTAACATTGGCAAATATTATTTTGCTTCACATTTATATAATTTATTTATTCCATGCATTCTAACATACTTTTAAATACCCAAAAGAACGAAAATTGAATCTGTTATGAATAATAATTTTAATATAGTAATATATGTATCACATCATATCCTATCTGCAGGAAATATATACATTATTATAAAGCGATATAAGAGAAAAGACATAGGAATCGAAATCATCCGTCACAAAAGAACATATAAGCGCTGTTACGAGCGAAACGTACCGTAATATGTAAAATATTAAAAAGATTCGAACTGTCTTCAGATCGAACTTTATTCAACGATGATACAGGCAAGCTTATAGACCAATTCGGAGATGCGTTATTAGCTTATGAGAACAGACTGACTCGATCAGAACTAAAAGAATCTTCACTATGATAAAAAAGGTGGAGATTTCGATAAATTTTAACCAATAACATGACATTTTCGAATATCAAAAATACACGATGGGGATAAAAGAAACTAAGATATGTGAGTGTTGATGACTCACGAATCTATTTAAAGATGAGTCATAAGATATCTATAAGACTGAATATTCAAGACGGGTCTTAAGGGAAAAAAGAGAAAAAATTAATATAATATATTATAGGACCATATATATGTGTGGTAATAAAAAACTATAGAAATCAAATCTTAAATGGTCTAGCTGGATCTTAAATGCTTGTACGATTCTTATGAATTTATATGCTACGTAGAAACGCGCACCGAAATGATTTTTCGGTTTTGAAAATGCCCCAGAAATGCGCACCGAAATGATTTTTCGGTTTTGAAAACGCTAACTCTACTAAACTACTGCAGTAATATCACGAGTTAAATTGATTAACAATTTAAAATTTTTGATGGTAGTCTAAAAGCTTATAACGCTCGCACAAAATGCAAAAGATCTGGGTTCGACTCTCGAGATAACTTTTTACAATAAGAATTAATTATTTATAATATTCATTATTATTAATTTTTTATGCTTATTTACATCTTCGAAACAATCTTGATAATATTGAATATCATATTAAAATCTGTAAATAATTAATTCTTATTGCAAAAAGTATTACCTTGATCAGGAGTCGAATCCGGATCTTTTGCATTTTGTGCGAGCGTCATAAGCCTTTAAATTACCATCAAAAATTTGTTAAATTGCTAGTCAATTTAACTCGTGACATTACTACGGTAATTTAATAGAGTTAGCGTTTTCAAGACCGAAAAATCATTTCGGCGCGTATTTATATACTACATATGTAGTATTCACACAAGAATCATACAAGCATTTAAGATTTAGCTAGATCGTTTAAGGTTAAGGTTTGATTTCTATTAAAAAAACGATAGATGAAAGCAGATAAGTAGTAGGAAACAAGATTTATCAGGAATGTTTAGAAAAAAAATAGAAGAACTTTAAAAACATGACGTTAACAAAAATGACGTGGCACGTAACAGCGCGCCTTGCCAAATGATTTGCGAGCGATGTGTCTAACGTTAAGAGATTATCAGGGATGTTCCAAAATTGACTGCCTGTATCGAAAATCTATGCACGTAATGTAAACTGTCACATTTTCAGTGCTATCAGTAAATTTGGAACACAGCATATTCGAACTTTATGCAGACTTTAAAAGGAAGGAAACGAGCATTGGAACAAAATCAAATCATTAGCTTTGAGATATCTCCGACGAGAGTGAGTCGTGAAATGTATCTGTCTCCTAGACGAGCAGACAAGCTAACATATTTGTTATCTCATCGCGTAATATTAACATAATGTAATATTATCTTACGGTGTATATCACTATTTATATATATCATAAGATAACTGCATTTTTTCTCTGCCACTTAAATCACATCATAGAGGAAAGGATAAAGATTCACGACTTGAGAAAGAACAGACAGGAAGGAAACAAGCAGTGGAGGTTTTGACAAAAAAAAATTCGTCATGATAAGAATAACAAAAAATACAATGAATGCTATATTTTCCAATCCTCAATCTCCTCATGTTCGACGTCGCGTTACGTGCGGATAATTGCCGGCGACTTACTGAAGTGACGTGCGTAAGTTCACAATGCGACTTGAATTTATGTAACCGTTGCGGCTTGAACACTGCTATGGCGGACATATATAAAATCACGATTCAAAAAACAAAATCAGAAAAAAACAAAGTTGTATTAGCGTTTCAATACACTGAGTTTCTGTTTATTACCTAAATAATTTTTGACTATCAAAAAGAAATATAGAATTTAAAAAAATTCATCATTCATAGATTAAAAAAAATCAAAGTCCTTATTTTAGAAAAAAATTCAATAAATTTAAACAACTTTTTTAGAGTTTGGCTTTTATAGACATTATAATTCTTTGATTCATTCTTTGGAGCCTGTCAATTCTTTTTATTGTACTTTTTCTTTTTCTTTTTAAACAAGAAATTTCTTTTATTCCTTTATTTTATGAAGTAAAATATATAAGAATAATCATTCAGATATTGAGAAATAAAAACTTTATAAATAAGTGTATTATTTTGATATTAAATATTGCCAAAATAAAATTTATTATTTCAATATATCACTTAATACATAAACAAAACGAAGACTTCATATCCTTACATTTATTGTTATATATTGTAAAAAATATTTAAATTTCTTACAGATATACATGTGTTACAAATTTGTGTTTTATATACATGCATGTATGTATTTATGTGTATATATACTACACACGCGCGCGCGCACGCACGTACGCACACACACACACACACACACACACACACACACACACACACACACACACACACACACACACACGCACGCACGCACGCACGCACGCACGCATGCGCGCACACTAAATCTGTAGCAATGAAAATTTTACTGCTAACAAAAGTAGCAAAGTCATTGCTTTAAGTATGGATTTTCACTGCTTTGAAGTTAATCTGTCTACTCTTATATAAAGGAGTAGATTATTTCATTCGATTAATCGAAGTGATTTAAGCATTATAGCCGCAACACAAACTTTTGCATAACGCATAATGCATAGTGCATAAAGAAATCAACTAATTGTTCTTTTTCATAAAATAGAAAGAAAAGAAAGATTCTGACTAGTTGATTCGCTTATGCATTATGCGTTATGCAAAAGTCTGTGCTGCGGCCTTTAGTTGATAATTGCAAGATGCATTCAATGTTACTGCAAGGAGTGAATTTAGCGACATAACGCACCGTTTGTTGCATGTGATCATTATGGGCGAAACGCATCTTGAGTGAGAGAGAGAGAGAGAGAGAGAGAGAAAGACACGCACGTACATATGACATAAATATAAAAGACAGAATAAAATAATTGAAAATAAAATAATAATAAATAGAAATAAGGTTAATAGGTTAACAGATTGAGAACGTGCTATTCAAAATTTGTCTCCGGTTTCTGTAGGCTTTGTTATCTGGATTTAGAATGACATTATTCTGTCATTATTTTAATCTCCAAATTTCTTTTGGGAATAAATTTTTCATTCTAATTATCGAATGGATTTTCCATTCTCATCTTGCAGTAAAATTCACTGGCAGTAACAATGGTACAATTGCCACTAATACCTATTGAAATTTCAATTCAATGCAGTGAAATTTCATTGCTACAGATTTACAATGTATACATAAATATATAACATAAGAAATTCAAAACGGAATTTCCAAAAATTAAAAGGATAATTAAATGGAATTTTTGGAAACATTCTTTTTAATGTAAAAAGCTCTACAAAAAATATCTTGTATCAATTGTTAAAATAAAATTGACCAAAATTTGTTCTACTGTTGTAATTCACATGATGTATCTATAGATCAAATGACCTTCGAGAAGATATAACACGAAATTGACGAATTAAATCGTTATAAGAATGGCTCGAATCAAGCTGAATTTCCCTGAAAGCAAGACTATATTTTATATATACGGTTATACACACACACACACACACACACACACACACACACACACACACACACACAATTTTTCTACATTATAGAGAATTTAGTTGCTTTAAAAAAATTATGTAATTTGCAATATGCAATTACATATCAAGTTTGAAAAGCAACTATGTGTTTTCTTTACACAAATTGATTCATCTCATTATTCTGTATATATAAAAGTATATTAAGGTACAGTTGCAAAAAATAATTTATAAAAAAATAGTTTTATTAAAAATAAAAGACGCTTATTAATGTAAAAACAATGAACGAGGTCAATGATCGAGCCCAAGTTAGTTGACAAAATTAAATTAATATTCAATCGAACATATAAATTAAATATAAAAAGGAAAATACATATATAAATATAGAAACGTTTCGGGACCAATGAAAATCAATAATCAAGAATTTATAAGAATTTTGCGTGAGTATTAATATGAAAGCAGGGACGTTATATAAAAATATGTCAACGCAATCGATGCTCGGATTCGAATATCAATTGACGATTGCGTTGACATATTTTTATGTAATGTCCCTGCTTTCATATTAATACTCATGTAAAATTCTTATAAATTCTTGCTTATTGATTCTCACTAAACAATGATAATTGATGACTTACTTGCCTTGACATAGCGTGATGCTGAGACATTAGAATCGATTTTTTTGAACAATCATTGCAATTTCTTATCACATCTCCTTTGAGATAACATCAGCGTTTTATCGATTAATTTACGTAAGATTATTCTATTGCGAATATCATCTACACACATCTATTATAACAACACATCTGAAAATATCTTACCGA
>NW_017259582.1:659386-659590 GCF_001594045.1 Atta colombica | reverse complement strand
TATTTATAATGCAGATGCTAGTGTAACATGAAATCAGTACCTCTACTTTTATTACTTTCTCGCGAATAAAAGAAAGAACAATAAATTCAGAATTAGAGCAATAAACTAGCAATAAATTTACGATTAATTATAGCATATGAGTAAATTTTTTCTTAAAAATGTACTAACTTTACAGAGGTGAAAGTGAGGTCTCGACGTCTTTTC
>NW_017259582.1:657325-659286 GCF_001594045.1 Atta colombica | reverse complement strand
GGTATTTTGTATGTATATGTATATGTCCCGAACAAGATAATTAATATATGACCAAAGTGAAAAAACATTTTTTTTTCATTTGAAACTCGTTTGTGTTGCACTGAAATACTTGGTCAGGGACATTAAGATCAAAAGACACCTTTCATTTAAATTAATAACATGTCCATATAATAAAAGTCACACATTTTTACTCCCTATTGCAGGCTAATTAAAAGTTTATGCAACGGAGGAGATATTCGTTTTATCAAGATCAGATCGATTTTATTACAGTTTTCGATAATTACAACATAATTTGATATTTGCGCACATAAATTTCTTAGTAAACTTTTTAACGAGCGACTTCTTTTATAGTTACTCTTTTTTATTTTATAAACTATTCGCTCAATTTTGTGAAACTTGGCCTATGGAATAATTTGCTCGATTATAAGTCTTTTCTTACTATATTATTGTTTAATTCGATAATATTTATTCGAGTCTTAAAAGTAAAAAAATTGAAAATTGATGACTAATAAAACAGTACGAATTTCAAAAAGAAATAATCGATATTCATAAATCGTACATGTGTAAGTCGCAAAATACTATTTTTTGGTTTCTTTAATATCAGTTTTCTCCTGATGTGATAGAACTATTTTATTTACGAATTTGTTTACGAATTTGTTTATGAATTTGTTTTCGAGTTATTTTACGGATTTGTTTTCAAATGATCAAAAAATTCTATAAAAATCACTTGATCCCGTTCGTGTTTTAAAAAAAAAGAGTTAAATTTATCTGACGAATTGTTATTGACGAAATGATTGATTAAAATCAATAAAAATACAAACATAATAAAAATACTGTAATTTCAGATCTCAATGACATAAAAGGAACATAAATAAAAATAAAAATCAATATTTAAATATATGTATATATATCATATTTATAAATCGGAAGCAAAAATAATGTCTTAATATTATATATAGTTAACAAGAAAGATTTATGTATAATTAAATGAGAGTCTGTATTGTTAATAAAAAAGATCGTATTGTAAAGTGGGATAATTAAATACGGATGAAGATTAATTCGATTAATCGACAGTGTCGATTTATAACTCTTCTCCAGAAAGATCATTTTTTTTTCTTTCCCCTAGCGAGCATATACATGCGTATAGCATGCAGGTTAAAGCCAGAGGCGATCGAAGTTGAATTTATTGAATTATAGTTGAATGTGTACTACAATCGATGAAATCGATTGTACTTCTTATTATGTTAATAACATCTTCATTAAAGTTGTCTTCCTCTGTTTCTATCAATATAGATAGACTTTAATCTCAATTTAACTTAAACCTTATACCGAATTCAGATGGACGCATTATGTCCACTTCTATCAATGTGAATTATTTTTAATCTTGGTTTAATTTATTCTTCTTTTTCTAATCCTTGGAACTAGAAAAAGAAGAAGAGTAAGTTGAACCGAGATCAACGTTAATAATTCTACAATTGGTAGAAACGGATCTTAGTGCGCTAAATATACAATTAAAGCCGTCGTACACAAATTGACGTAAAGATGTGCATTTAATATGTTTAATATAAATATATAAAAACGAATTAAAGCATGAAATCTTCTTGTGAAAACTTTATTGTGTTATTTGGTGAAATATTATATAGATATTATATTATATAGATATTTTATATTTATATTTTAGGTGTAGTAAAAAGAAATCCATTATTTTTCCATTTAATTTCATACAAAAATAATGGATTTCTTTTTAAACACCTAATAATTCAAAATATTTGCATTTTATTTTCATATTCACTCTATCAGAGTAGGTACTCAAGCATTCCCTGAAGAGAATTCCAGGTTTTTCCATTTTTTATTCAAAATTCCAAGTATGATTAGAGACATTCCTAAACAAATAATTCAAAAATTATATACATAAAATTATATACATAAACATAACTTGTTTATAATGTGATACAAAATAT
>NW_017259582.1:656871-657144 GCF_001594045.1 Atta colombica | reverse complement strand
ATTTTTCTAAAAAGCTTGAATTTATTCATTAAGTGCATTTACTTCCTTCAGAGCATTTTTTTTTATTTAGCTAGTCTTAAGAAAATCAGTAATCTTAAAATGCTTTGTCATATTGACCCTCGTTTTAGCTCGTTTTAAAACAGATAATGATAAAAATTAACAAACATCAATTTTGATCAATTTCGGTCAATGTGATCTATTTTGATGTTAAAAATGAACCTTGAACATCAGCATGAAAAGATATCTTCAGTCATACAAGTTGACCAACTTTAC
>NW_017259582.1:653506-656771 GCF_001594045.1 Atta colombica | reverse complement strand
TATATATATGTATATATGCAAGGTTTTCAACAATAGAAATCTAGTGGTCCCAAAATTTGAAATCGTAAAAAATTGACCAATTATAGTCGATTATTCTGCTCACATTCGCCTACGATGATCAATTTCTTCGATTTCAGACTTTATGATCACTACGATCCTATTGTAGACCACTTACTTATTATCTCTTCACATGTTGTTAACACAAACGACTGATCGGTTATTATCTGGCATTATAAGATATAGTCAAACCTGCATTATTTATTAAAAAATGATTAAAGAAATGATTCTATTAAATAGAATTTAAATTTAAAAATAGAATTCGAAAAATTTCCCTGACAATTTTAACAAAATTTCAAGATTTTCAAGGGTAAAAAAAAAATTTCCTGAAAATTCTAGGTTTTCCAAATTTTTCCTGGCAGAGGACATTCTTCTAGATTAATGTACGACAGCTTTAATATGCATCAGTGTGCATTACTATGCCCAATCGAATTTGCTATTAAACATAATTGAAAAACACAGATAATAAGAACATTTCTGAAATCTGTTATATATTCTCAGTTCCTAATTGTTTATGATTTTCAATTGTGTCTAAAATTTTACTTCTTTTTTCTAATTCTAAGAAATTAGAAAGAATTAGAAAAAGATAAAATGTAATTCATATTTAGCACAATTCCTTTCTTATCTTTTCTTTTTCAATCGATTTCTGTATACAAATAATATTATTTACGCACGCACACTTATGGGACGGCAGGCACAATTATTTTTAAACTCTTTTTGGATGCTTCTTCCAATTTTTCAGAGTAGCTCCGATAAATCCCATTTACCCTTCGTCTTCATAATTTTCGCGTTATTTCGGCACCGAATAATATAAAATCCAATCCTACATCGCAACGTCTATTGGATAATACAATCGTGATAGAGTGCATAGACAGACGGCGGTCTATCCGCCAGAAGCGGATACAAGCGAGAGAGGAATTCTAGGTCACTGTCCTGACATCGAGGCAATGTGACCGAGAGAAACCGAGCGTCCGGGTAATCCGTTACACCGAAAACCCGTTATGAGAGGAGCATAGACGAGCGCGAGCGTGATCGTGACTTTAGCCATGACCACGAATCGATCAGTCGAGAACACCGAGAATCGTTCCCATTTCTTTTCGACTATCACTCTCTCCGACGCATTCCTGTTCCTTCCGATGGCTCGATAAACGACAAACTAAACTTCTTATCATGACACGAGTCATGCTCTCGTAACTTCGTCACGTATACATAACCAGTACAATTCTTGAATTCGCGAAAATCAACGCTTACGTCAGACCACGCATGTTCGACTATGAGTTTCGCAAGTGCACAAATGAATAAATATATTGACTTTATTTATTTATTACCAATCGTGTCGATTTGCTAACGGAACGGGTTCCTAACAGAGTTAAACGGCACAAATTAATTTTTTCATGATGATAAAGAAATTAATTTGTGCTCTTATTATCCATTTTATATCCTTATTATTAACTATATTCTGATTGCCGCACAGATTTATTTTAATCCCTTGATGTCATAGTATTGTATTTTATATATAACGTAATTTAAAATTTTTTTATATTAAAATATATTTTGCAATCAAATATGCTTTTTTAATAAAAACTTTTTGGATAAGTTGATAGACTGATGAAAAATTCTTCCAGAATATTCACAATATATCACATAAATGCAAATATTCTCGATTCATTTACAAATGGTAATAATACTAAGAAATATGTGTTTATTCAAATTGTGTGATGCACGCGGCGTTTGATAAATGTGTATCAATTGGATATACGTGGTTATCAAAATGTTAATGCAATCCTAAAAACACAAATTACAAAATAATTTACCATCAAATTATGTCGTGATATATCAAACAAATCATATCATCAGTGTCATGAATTATGAGTTCAAACAAACGATGTTGAAAGTTCACATTGGCGAACGACAAATAAGAATGTAGCAACAAACTGCGAATTACGTAGGTATTCATAGTCCGATGCGGGGTCTACAATAGAAGTCGATAGGAGTAGCGATCATACACTGTTAAATCTATAAGCTTTCTACAATAAGCTATTACTTAAGTTTTAAGTTTTAAATCATAAGAAATTACACATCACAGTCGAATGTAAGAAGAATAATTAATTATGATAATTAATTATAATTGGTTACTTTCTTAAACTTAAGACTTAAAACTTAAATAATGATTTATTGTAGAAAGTCAAACATTAAACTTAATATGAGTCGATATTGCTCCTATATATTGAAACAATAGTTATATTTGACACTATATAGTATAGACACTATATAGTGTCAAATTGACACTATATAGTGTCAAATTGACACTATGTAGTGTCAATTTTAATTATCGTTTTAGTAAAAAATAAATATTTAGTAGAAGCAGTGGCGACTCACATTAGGTTAAATTTGACGCTATAGATTTAACAGTGTAGAAAATAAATCGATCACAGTCGATTATTCTTCTCATATTCGACTGTGATTGGTTAATTTTCTATCCAGCGTAAGAGAGCGTACAAATACATGACGATAAGTGTAAAAATCGTTTAACATCAAATCATTATTATTACTACTGGCAGCTACAACACGATGAAAAACTACGGTTTCCGCTGAACTACATACAGACGCTAGTACAGGTGTTGCAAACTTGTTCGTCTCACGTGTACGTCGACTGAGGAAGCATGAGAAGTTATCATGCTGCATGTTATTTACTTTACTTCACGCTCTTTGATAACCGACTTAAATATGCGTGTAGCCGATAACGGAATCCAAGATACTCTAATTTAAAAAAATATGGCATGGCAAAATTTCGCTCGAATAAACTTACGTTATTCCTTTGCGAGAAGGCGAATCTTCGTATTACTGCGAGATGTGGTAAAACGGCAATTGCACGACAGTTCATGTTTAATAACAGCCAATAGCACGCTAGCATCCGGTTGCGTTTCAAAGTATGTCAGCGGGACACTGACCACCAAAACGCATCCGAGCGTTGCTAAGACGTGACTGGAAAGACATCCTTATCTAATTGGTATGAATGATTGGAAAAGCGATCGCAAATACCAAATAGCATAAGTGTGCAAATCAACTTTCTTTAATCGCTTTCTTTAAATGTTTCCGGTCGTGCTCAAAATCCCCTCGCTTATATGTAACAGAAAATTTCTTTTGTATTTTTACTTTTTTCCAAAAGTATACATCAAAATTATATTTACAAAAGTAAACACACGAT